>NW_025967759.1:0-25000 GCF_021869965.1 Rhincodon typus | reverse complement strand
TGTGGGTGGAGGGGGACAAAGGTGAGCCTTTTACTGAGGACTGACCGTTCGTCCTCAGTAAGGGGTAGGTCTGGGGGGATGGTGAAGACTCGGCAGGGCTGGGTGCTATTGTCCCCTCTGGAGCTACTGGCTGTGGAGGCTGTGGGCGGAGCGACGTCGGCATCGGCTGTGGGCGGAGTTGCGTTGGCGTCAGCAGAGGGCAGAGTTGCGTTGGTGTCAGCAGTGGGCGGAGTTGCGCCGGCGGTGGGTGGAGTTGCGTCCGCATCGGTGATGGGCAGAGCGGCGTCGGCGGTGGGAGGAGCAGGGTAGGCGGCGGCAGTAGTGGTGACGGTAGTCGCGACTTCAGTGTCGGTGGCAACGGCAGCGATGGTGTTCGCTGTTCTGGAAGTGGGGAACCCGGCGGTGGTGGATGTGACGTCATCTGTGGGTTCCCCGATAGTGGCCTTATGGCCAATGGCGGCGGACCCATTGTGGGGAAGGTCCTGGGTATGGCTGGGGATTTGGGGGGTGGAGGAAGCCCGTTTTGGGTGGTAGGCACCAGTAAGTTTACTGTACTTACGGTTTTTAGTGTCCAATAAAGCTGAGTAGAATTGCGAGTTCAGGTTGTGGATCCTACGAAGAATAAAAAACAGGAGAGGGAGGCTCTGAGCTGGGGTAGGTTTGATTGTAGTGCCTGGAGATGCCGGTGCATTGCTGCAAGCGTGTGTTTCAGGAGTCGCAGGGAGAAGCGCTTCTGAAGGATCTCAATGCCATGAGTGTAGATATTGTCACGGTTGGGGCCAAATTGGGAAGGCTTGAATGTGGATTGTAGTCCATTGGGGATGATCTGGTTCCGTAGGCAGGTGCTAAGGAAGGTGATGTGCCTGTAGTACCTGGTTTGCTTCAGGACATGGTCGAGCAGTTTCAGGGCCAAAGAGATTACGAGAGAGTTGCAGTGGGAGAGAGATCCCCTGAGGTTTGTCCGGAGGGAGGAGGGTAACTTCTTCAGGCTAGGCATCCTTAGAAGAGGCTTCGCAGTGGGGTTAAAATTGAATCAGAGATAGTAATAACTGCAGATGCTGGAGAATCCGAGACAACAAGGTGCAGGGCTGGATGAACACAGCAGGCCAAGCAGCATTATAGGAGCAGAAAGGCTGACGTTTCGGGCCTAGACCCTTCATCAGAAAAGGGGGAGGGGAAGGGGGTTCTGAAATAAATAGGGCGAGAGTGGGAGGCGGATAGAAGATGGATAGAGGACAGGATAGGTGGAGAGGAAACAAACAGGTCGAAGAGGCGGGGATGGGGCCAGTAAAGGTGAGTGTAGGTGGGGAGTTAGTCAGTCCAGGGAGGACGGACAGGTCAAGGAGGCGGGATGAGGTTAGTAGGTAGGAGATGGGGGTGCGGCTTGAGGTGGGAGGAGGGGATAGGTGGGAGGAAGAACAGGTTAGGGAGGCGGGGACGAGCTGGACTGGTTTTGGGATGCGGTAGGGGGAGGGGAGATTTTGAAGCTTGTGAAATTTTCCATGATGTGTTGTGAAGTGGTGCTAAAGTTCAGTGATTGCAAGTTTTCACACTGTCTGAGTAAAAAAAGACTTCAATGGAAAATCCACAAAGCAAGTGAATACCAATTCCTTAAAGAACAAGACAAAATCCACATGCTTGTCTGCAAGAGAGATAAGATTTTATTTATGGTTAATGGTAACCATCTGTTCTCAGCCAGATCTGTGCACTTACCTTCACCACTAATTTAGAACCCGCCAGGGCTGGGATTGGAAGCCATACCATCTGTTTTGGTCAGAACTGTGCACTCACCTTTACTGTTGGGCTTCATGCCACGTCCGCAATTCAGTTTTGCACCTGGGGCACTTTCTGGTGATGGGATGGCAGCAGAGGCCAATCAGATGTGAGCAGACATTTAATATCAGCTGATCCACTGGTGGTCACTGCTAGGGCTGTAGGAGGCCAGGGACAAGTAGCAATCATGGCAGTCACAGAAGTGTTGTAAGTAGTTCTGCCTTGTTAAGTGCAATAAGATGGGAATGGGGTGGGTTCAGGGATCAGTTTGGAGGTTGAGGGGCCAATCTTCTTCCAGGGGCTGCCCTTCCTGCTAAGGTTCAACTCTTGCAGAGGGTGGCCAAGCAGGATGCCAACCCCTACCCCACCCAAAAGGTTCTCCATTCCTGCCTTCACGCCTGCTCACATGACCCTTTTGTTTCTTGGTCCACTTCCAGAGGCCACTAAATTCCTCCCAAAATGGGCACTGACCTTCATTTTAGTTTAACAGCATGGTTCAGAAGTGATTTAAGATCTTGACTCCCTAATTTCCATTATTGTTCAATTTATCTCAGTCAGAGATCAATGTGAGTTCCAAGTTAGTTACTTGTAAATTGTACTCACTCAGTGAAATACCATTCTCAACATTTCTGTTTGTGTCCAGTTACATTCAGTGGTATTGCTACTTGATTGATTCTCAATAGAAGATCAAGCAGACTTCATGGCTAGTACACATTCGAGCTAGTTTTCGGCTTTTAAATGCAACTATTCCCTATTAAAGCGGAGGTGCATTCATTTGAAGGAAGCTGCTACTGGCTGTGAAAAAATGGAACACCAAGAAGGAGAGAAGACTGTTATGTTCATAAATGTGCCACTGGAGGCTTTGATGATGGAGCTTGACAAGCTGAAGAATGGCCATGTTTCCCAAGCAGCCGGGGGCCGTTATGGAGTGCCCTGTGAGGAAATGGAAGCAGATGACCATAGAGGTCAAATCTTGCTGCCTGACCCAAAAAACATGGCGCAAATACCACAGGAAGTTAAATGACTCTGTGATGCCCCATGTGTTTTGGAGAAAATCATTAATTTTATGTTGGAGTGATGGACCAGGATGTTGCTGGGAAAGGAGGGTTTCAGTTATAAGGAGAGGCTGGATAGGCTGAGACCTTTTTCACTGTAATGTAGGAGGTTGAGGGGTGATCCTATAAAGGCTTATAAAATCATGAGGGGTATAGATAAGGTGAATAGCAAAAGTCATTTCCCTTGGGTGGGGTAGTTCAAAACTTGACGGCATTTTTTTAAGTTGAAAGGAGAAAGATTTAAAAGGGACGTGAGGCGCAACATTTTTCACACAGAGAGTGATTCATACTTATTGTCACTTGCATTTCACAATGATTGATACAGTAAAATACAGTGAAAAGCTTCAAGTGTCGCCAAAATCAGCACCATTTTGAATAGGTTTACAAATAAAAAGATATAACTGAAAGAGAGTCTATCTTCATTCCACTGCCTCCGCCATAAGTCCTGAGCCCTGAACTGATTCACCAATAACATGTGCCTGCACTGCTCCTTCACTGCCTCATCATCACCTGCGCTGGAGCCATCGATGTGGGAGTTGTCACTCTAGGCGCTAGCTCTTCACCGCTAGGCCCACCTTGCTGATGTTGCTGCCAATGCCAGGTCCTGTGTTGAACCCACACTTGCTCTGCAACTAGCAGTCCCTGGCTTCTCTGTTGCCGATGCCATTGACCAACCTGCTGCAAAATCCTTTTAAAATAATAAAAACAAATGAAAAAATGAAAGAAAAAACAGAGCAGATGTGCCCTAGGTTCAAGAGCCCACATGCAGCCCTGCTATTCTGCCACCATCTTGAATCATTCTCGTGAAGTTTTCATAAAACTATGTGGAATGAACTGCCAGAGGAAGTGGTTGATGAAAGACATTTGGACAGGTATATGAATAAGAAAGGTTTAGAGGGAGATGGGAGACCAGAAATGTACACAATACTCCAAAAGTGGCCTCATCAATGTCCTGTGCAACTTCAACATAACGTCCCAACTCATACACTCAATGGTCCAAGCAGTGAAAGCAATCGTGTTAAATGCCATTCTTAATCACTCTGTCTACCTGTGTTGCAACTTTCAAAGAACTAAGTACCTGAGCCTCTAAGTCTCTCTGTTCGACAGGCAAGTGGCACTGGTTTTGTTTGGAAAACTTGGTCAGAATAGACAAGTTGGACCAAAGGGTCTGTTTCCGTGCTATATGACTCTATGACTCTATAAGTAGTTAATTATATAGGTGTTTAAATTGTGGGTATGGCTATGTTCTCATGCAGTGATTTTATATTTTCTGTTAGAGCAAGCTTACTGCAGGGAACATCTCTTTCAAGCATAGTTCAGTTGAATTTCTATGTGCTGTCAAAAAGAGTTTAAACCTCTTGTTAAATGAAGATCTCCTAACAGTGAGTTAGCCTTCTGGGATGGTCAAGCTGATCACAGAGTAAGATTTAGATGCAAGACTAGCTAACTATTTGACTTGAGTTATTGGCGCAGTAGCCAAAGTGATGAAAATTGAAAGCTCAATTAAGAAGTTTGATTTAAAGAATAAGCATCTGTGTTAATTGGACTTGTATATATTCAATGTAATTGGATTTTTAGATTCTGGAAAAAGAAACTAACATATTGCTGGTCTCTACCAAGATTATATCATCCTGTATAGATGGCTAAGGCTACTGAATAAATCTGCAAAGGACATCCTATAGGCACCACAGAACCAATATATTACTCTGATGAATGTACCAGATGCTCATCACTCACCTATTAGATATTCCTTGTAGTCAGGACTCAAATATAGCATTAAAATGTACTACCACATCATTACATGACGTAATCTTCACACTCACTTGTCGCAGCAACCACCTACCTCAAGGTATTTAGCAATGGCACGTGCATTACCTAAACAGAATTGCTGATACCCTTCCCTTTTTCTTGCAAGACAAGGTTGCACACAATCATAGCAACTACAGCAGAATTGGGAGGGGTCAGGTAAGTCTGAAAGTTCTGGGTCGTATGAAGGTGATAGTGTCCCAACACAGGGGCCAGCTGCAAAATAAACCTAATGATGGAAACACTTGAGGATGATTTGATCCTGCTTAATGCTACTTCTCAACTTTCACCTTGCATTCATCTTACATCTGGCATGAAATGTGTACTGCTGATTGTGAGATCATGGATCTCTTGCTTCCATCCCCACCAATGTTTTCTCACCTGCACTCTCTCCTTCTTATTTTCTGCTTGAAATACCCAAGAACTTCCATCTTCCCAGCTATAGCAGCACACAAGGAAGGGCAAGAATGACATCACAAAGCTGATGAAAAGGTACCACCACTTGATCTGATACTTGCAACCTCAAGGTCAGATTCTGACAATGCATAAATCAAAAAGTTAGTTCATAGTCAGAATTTGCATGTGTTGAAATACTAAGCATACATAAGCTGCAGCCTGCATGGGGGAGGAAGATAGTTTGTGTGTCAGCTAATTGGAAGGCAAAGGCACAGAGGCGTTCTGCCACAGTGAACTCAGATAAGAACTTAAAAGGGTGACATACAGATGAATGTTGATAACAAGGCACACAAAGATGTTTGGTCTTCAGCAGACTTGTCTCTTGTCACTATCAAAAAACATGGATGAGTCCAATTCTAACTTTATGTAGACCATTGAGGCCATATGAGCCTTGGAAGTGGCAGTTAACCACATGATAACATTTGAGGAACTGACCGAGATGCACTGTCTGCTGGCTTCTATGTCAACCTCCATTGCAACATGAGCGGAAGAAACACAATGTAGGAGTGAAAGGTTCCGCTAAGATCATGAAACCTAAACTAAGCTGCCATGCAAGCTTAGACAGCTGCCATCATGGCCATGATACTCAGGCAGCTCAAGATAAAAAATACTTTAAAGGCATTTTCCACTTCCTCAAAATGAAGTTTTTGACCCGGAATGTCAGGATCCTTGGGGATAATACCAAAAGCCACAGACCTGAATGAGTAGTAGAAGGTCAGCTCAAAGAACAAGGTGGTGGTTACACGTTCTGTAATGGTATATCTGGATAAGCCCGAGTCTACGGAGTTGGTTTCACTTTTAAAAATGAACTAGTTGACTGTCTCATTCCCCACTATTGGACAATCAAATGTCTTATGACCCTTTAGTTCACCTTCAACCTAAGATAGTACACTACAACCAACAGTCCATATACCAAAACCTCAAAACGTCAAAAAGGAATTCTACTTCAGTCTTGATCAGCCATTGCCTGTGTTCCAAAGGAAGTCAAGCTCATTTTTTTTGGAGCATTTGATGCCAGAGTTGGGAGGAACACAAAGTTTTGGCAAGGTGTAATTGGAAAGGAAGGCCCAGGGAAGGTAAAAACCAACAAAATCTTCCTCCTGATGAAATGCCTCAAGGATGACTTGGTCATAACAAACACTCTATTTCATCAGAGTCAAGCACAAGACCTCATGGCAACACCTTTGCTCTAGACATTGGCACTTGCTTGACTACATCATCACCCGAGTGACGGAAAATAGGATGTTTGCATCAACTGTGTCATGGCAGGAGCTGACAACTGCTGGATCAATCATTGTCTAATCTGATCTACTAAGCCCATTAGCATGGCCAAAGAATGGCAATGGTAGCAGAAATACTGCCACAGGAAATTCAATATCTTGGGATTCCAGGACTCTGTAAAGAAGGTCAACTCAGTCAGTGCCTCCAGTCACCATTGCAAAGGTCAATTAAAGGAACCACAGAACATCCACAGAACCTAGTCTAACCTTAAATCCATCATAAGCAACACCTGTAAGGACACCCCAGGTTTCTCTATCAGGAAACATCAAGGCTAGTTTGACAAGAATGACTAGGAGATCTAGAAACTCCTAAATTTCAACCACAAGATGCTCCTGAACTAAAAGTATCACAAAAATACAAATAGAAGAAAGCAGGTCTATAGACAAATGAAGGCTGAGGTCCAACAAAAAAAGTGACTTAAAGAGTCATGATGCTGGTGGAAGCACCATAGGAAGTCTAGCAAGTCACCAAAAACCATGACGCGTAGATTCTTCAGCACAATTAAGAACATTTATAGCATGAACACTCAAGGGTCTACCCCATTTAGAGCTAAGATCGTAATTGTGCATATTAAGGACAGAGAGGCAGTTAGCATTCATTGGAAGGAGCACTTCCAGGATATCCTCAACCAAGACTTTGTGGCTGAAATAGATGGTCTTGACCACATTCAAAAACATGCTGTGCAGCCACCACATTACCACAATTGCAGTAGAACATGAGGTTGAAGAGGGCATCTGACTGCAGTAAACCAACAAGACCACTACTGTAGATGAAATTCCTGCTTGAATACTTACTCCTGTGTTGTATTGTTATTTGTTCTTCTTTTGTTGTTTGGTTCTCCATCATCATTTCCCCAGTCTCATGCTCTAAATTACCTATTCTCTTTGGTCTCTCTTTTCCTTTATATATACCTGAAAAAGCTCTTACTGCTCATGTTTGTATTAGTTTGTAGTTTGCCGTCAGTTTATTTCCTCCCTCTTTTGTTTTAGTCATCTTTTGTTGGCTTTTAAAACTTGCCTAATACTCTGGTTTACTACAAGTCTTTGCCATATTGTATGTTTTTTCTTTCAATTTGTTACTATTCTTAAATTCCTTTGTAAACCACAGTTGGTTTATTCCCTTTCTAGAATCCTTCTTCCTTACTGGGATGTAGCTTTGCTGTCAGTCATGAACTATTTTCATAAATATTTGCCATTGTTTTTCAACCACTGTTTCTGCTAAACTGTTTCAAATTCACTTCAGTCAACTCAATCCTTATCCCTGAGTAATTACCCTTATTTAAGTTTAATATAGTTGTTTTATGACCCACGTTTCTTAATCACAAATTGAATGCTAAATTCTATCGTGTTATGGTCATTATTCCCTAGGGAATTTTTTACACTGAAGTCATTTGTTTAACCTGCCTCATTACCATTACACACTACGAAATCCAAAACAGCCTGATCCCTGGTTAAATCCACAACATATTGTTCCAGAAAACTGTCTTGAATATATTCTACCAATTCTTCCTCATGGCTATCTTTGCCTATTTGATTTTGCCCTTCTGCAAGAAAACTAAGGTCACCCATATTTAGTGAATTGTCGCTTTCACTTGCCCTCATTATCTCTTGATTTATTTTCTGTCCTGCAGAACAGTTACAGTTAGGAGGTCAATAGACCATGCCCATCAGTGACTTCTTCCCCTTGTTAGTTTTTACCTTAACCCATTTGGATTCTATATGCAAGATCATTTCTTGCCGGTTTACTAACAAACTATTTCATACTAACAAAGCTACCCAAATTTCTTTTCCTTCTTGTCTGTCCTTTTGAAAAGTCATATACCTCTAAATATTTAGTTTCCAATTTTGATTTGCATCTCTAATTGTTCTTTAATGTGTTGTCATGAACTGTGTGTTTGAGGATGAATGCTGGAGAAAGAATGCCTATGTTTTGATAGAGAGTTATTGTGACCTATTGCTGGCTGCTGTCATATTTATATACTTTACAAACCTTTCGGAGCTGAAATGAAAACTGTAATGGTTCCAGAACTGAAAGATAAATGAATTCTCCTAGATCTCAACCCAGGGTGGCTAAAATTAACATGACACTCCCCATGACTCCCAGTGATACCTTAATCCCTCATGCCCCAGAATCTAGAAGTTTGGTTGCTATTTACAAACAGTGGCATCATTAATTTAACACTCACATCTTGCTCTTGTAGTTGAAGTCATGCTGTAGAAATGTCCCAAATTAACATTCCTACATTACGCCAACAAAGACAAACTTACTTCGTTGGATGGGAAACACTTTGGGACATCATGGTGTAATGAATCACGAAATGCGAGTTTTTCCTTTATAGTCATCGAAATCCAGCAATCCCGACAATACTTTAAAACACAGCAAGCCGCTCCCCGCTTCTGCTGAAATCTCCAAGAACCTTGCAAACCCAATTAATGAAACAAAGAAACAACTAACTCAAGCCAATGTAAAACAGTGGTCCTGATAACACATTGCGGAACTTCTTTGATGCTGATTGAAAATTTAGTTGAGCAAATAAGTCTTGAAAAAAATACACTATCAGAATTAAAACAAAAATGTTTTCAAGATGTGGCTTTTAAATGAAAGAAGGGCGATCACTCAGGCGTCCTAACAACATTGTTTTGAGGAGAGTCATAAAAGGGAATGCAGTGTCACGATGGAAGAGTTTTTTTATTGTTTACTGGTAATCGCACATGCGCAATTCTCCATGCACTGCCCCTTTAATTAACAGCTTTGTGGCAGCTCGAGGAGGGGGAGAAAGTTCTGGAGCCGGAGCCGGAGCCGGGCAACTGAACACTACGCTCCCGGTTAGTTGACCGGGGTTGTAAAGGATGGTGGCTTTACCCAGCCAAAAAAAACAGAACAGCCGAAGTGGTTTTTTCCTGTTTTCATTTTGAAAGGCTATACAAATGGATAGCTAGAATTCCGTCATAATGAACAGACTTGGAGTTCCCCTCGTCTCGGCACTTATTACCCTCAGTACATCTTGGTTGACTTTTTGCAGACGTTTTAAAAGCTCAGTGGTTCACCTGAAGTCTCTTTAATCTAGTTAAGCGTTGGTTTCTATTTTTAATCTTTCAAAAAGATTAAAATAAAAATATAGAAGATAATTGTATTTCTTGCTTAGAAGGGCAAAATCGTTTTAAAATATTTTTAACAACTTAAAAAATCCTATATTCAAACAATTGTTTTTATTTTAAAAGTTCCCTGGCTTTTGGTGGTGGACAGTTTCTTTTATCGAGGAAAGAGTCCCGGCTGGATTGGTTTGGGGGCTGGGGTCTAAGTTGTGTCGAGGGGAGGGAATTTTTTTTGGGGTGGGAGGGGTTGGAGGGCTGTGTTATCTGAAATACACCAGGTTAAAATGGCGGCTGCGAACGGCGGTGGAAACCCGCAAACCGGTCCAGGATTGAACCGCTTGAGCTGGAGTAAAGGGGCCTTGGCGGTAGCAGCCCGGGACAGTCCGGATCCTTACCGCTCCGGTATCTGCTATGCTCTCCTCTACCTGGTGGTGTCGGCCCGTATGGGGCTTTGCCGAGACTGCGACAAGACGCCGTGTATCTACGGGAGATGTGTTAATGGGAGCTGCATCTGTGACCAAGGATGGGTCGGCGAACAGTGTCAGCACTGCGGGGGTAGATTCAAGTAAGACTCACTGGTTTCATGTTATCCTTTTTTTGTATCTTATTTAGAAACGGTTTTAAGAAATTTGAAGGTGCTGCGACTTTTTTCCATAATGAAATGCATTTTCAACTCAATTTTACGTTTCATAGTAAAGTGAGCATCAGTTATATTCTAAATAATGGCATTTCAAGTGGGCGTTTTCGTTGTTAACCAGGTTGTAATGTCGGACACGATACAAATTTTAGAGTCTGGGAATAACCATCTAAATTTCCTGAACAATTCATAAATTCCAACTTTGACACTGATGCATTATTTCCATTGCAGTGAACAAGAATTTTGCTGTTATTGCTATCGTGTAAACAGCTCTCAGGACAGTCACACGTTATATTTTATTGCAATCCTTCATCTTCAAACTAAGTTTACGCCTATTAATGTATAAGACCGACTGTAGACATCGGAGTTCAGGCCTGTGCGATGTACGAAATAATGACAGGAAGCCTTGAAATAACACTTGAGACCTTCTGAATGTTGGAATGTTAACTATCTTGCTGCACTTTGTCTTTATATTTATTGTCGTTATATTTGTTGTTGCATAACTGCAAAGTTTATTGTTTTTTTTTCTCGGAATCGCCATTTCATTTCAGACTTGGTAACGTCAAGTTCCTCCTGTAGATGTAGCATGCAAATTAAAACATTGCAAGTGATCAGTTCACCTAAAACTCATCCCCTTTAAATCTAGCACAAAGCTTTCACATCTCTTAGGCAAATGATTAAAAAATTCTTCATGGAGATAATATATCTAGACTTGACAGTTAAAAACCAAAAGAATTGCGGATGCTGTAAATCAAGAACAAAAACAAAGTTGCTGGAAAAGCTCAGTAGGTCTGGCAGCATCAGTGGAGGAGAAAACAGAGTTAATGTCTCCGGTCCGGTGACCCTCCCTCAGAACTATTGCAGATACAGTCAAGGTACATTCCGGTGAGCTGAACACTTACTGATTGTGAAATCAGTTATTACAGTAACCACAAATCCCCTTCATGGCTACCTGTGCAGAATATAGGTACTCCCTACCCCACCCACCTCCCTATTTTCTGCATATAAACTGACGTTTTCCCAGCCACCATCGGTTCTGAGGAAGGGTCACCGGACCCGAAACGTTAACTCTGTTTTCTCCTCCACAGATTCTGCCAGACCTGCTGAGCTTTTCCAGTGACTTTGTTTTTGTTAGACTTGACAGTTATTGTGCTTACAGTCTAAGGTTTCTCAGCTTGAGAGGATTGAGTGAATTATTTTTCCTGTATGCAAATTGTGTTGTGGCCACCAAATTTGTTATCCTTTTACATCTTTTGTGTATATCCAATAAAACCTGCCTGACAGGGATTGCATTTTTTAATTATAATACTTCTTTGAATATTTGCTGAAATGCTTAGTTTTTATATCATTTTTGAAGGTGCTACATAGTGTCTATGTAATTGATTCTATTTCGCACCCCTCCAAAATAAAGTTATCATCTTGTGCCATGCAGTCTCTGTGGCCTCTTGGGTACACATGATCTGCTCCCACTCTTTTGCTAATGTTACTGTACGATTGGCTGCTTAAAAATGAGAGCAAGATGGTTATGTTTGATTTGGATGTTTGTACTTCTCCTGTCATACCTTGAGATTGGGTTTGCTGTAACAGAGAAATTATTGACACTAAGCCGTGTTTTTGCAGTCTGCGAGCAGTGGAGCTTTTTAAAAATATACCATAGATTGCAGTATATAAAACATTAATATTTTGGTACCAAAAGTCAAATTTGCATATACTTGATGCACCAAGTTTTTTCTAAAGGAATTTTTTCCACTCACTCCCCCCTGTCCCCCAACCTCCCCACTACAAAATGCAATACTACAATTAATTAGGCACAATTTTTCACCCCAGAAATGCCCATTTTCCTTGCCTTTTTTGGGTACATGGGATCAAGCAGGTGATGGAGGCTGCGTTATAAAGTAGCTACATGGGATTAAGAAATGCGCACACAACAGACTCTGCATGGCCTGGTAGGTGGCAAACAGAAATCGGTCCTCCAGTAAAACAGTTGTGAATGAAGTTGTTTTCCAAGTTGCAACTGTAACACTTGATAACTTGTCAAATATCTGCAGTGAAGGAATTTGATTTTAATTTAAAAAGAAACTGGTGAGAATGGAAGAAGGAAAGTGTCCAGAACAAATGTGCCATCAGAATTAAGACCATCCACTGGAGTGACCTTGTAAAGCATGTGTTAGCATGGTTCCTCAAATGTTCAGTTGTTACATTGTTGAAGTGCACTGCATATACAATGCAGTTACATGGGTCAAATCAAATCCAGAGTTTCGCAGAGATTTCAGGAAGACAACTAGTTGTAACCAGCTCATGGAACAAAACAGTCTAATGTTGTGGCAGGAGATCCAAGGTTGTTCGGAGACTAGCAAAATACCTTGATGCCTTAGTCGCTGATTTCCAACAGTTCATCAGACAGTACCACATATAGAGCACCATTAAGTGACAGCAGCAGCCGAAATAAAACATTGTAAAATTTTGATATGCCTATCAGCCAAGCTCTAGAATAGAAAGGTTCGAATAAATCAGTGAAAACCACAGACCCCAAGAAGATTAAGTTCAATGTGGTACTAGTCTGCATAGACAAAAACAAAAGCCTACAGTAATTTTCTACTGTAAAATTATGCTGACCATTAATTTCCTGCAGGGATTTTTGTATATGTCTTTGACAATGGTTGGAATGGAATGAAGTTACGAATTGGTAATATATGGAATTGTCCTGATGGTTTGCATGAAGAATGTAACTATTACTCTGGGATCTCATTAATTCCTACATTGTAATCATCCTTGGGGGTCTACCATCCATAGTTCAGTCTTCTGAATTATGGATCAATCAGTCATTTAAGGATCACATGCAGAGTGTCATAGTCATACAACATGGAAACAATCCTTTGGTCTGACAAGCCCATGCTGACCATAATCCCAAAGTAAACTATTCCTACCTCCCTGCATTTGACCCATATCCTTCCAAACATTTCTTATTCATGTACTTATCTAAGTGTCCTTTAAATGTCAAGCTTAATACAGCAGAACTGGACACAGTATTCCTGAAGAGGTCTTGCCAACATCCTTACACCCTCAACATGATGTCCCAACTCCTATACTCAAAGAACAAAAACAGAAGTTGCTGGAAAAGCTCAACAAGTCTGTCAGCATCTGTGAAGAAAAAATCCTCTGTTCTGAGGAAGGGTCACCAGACCCAAAACGTTAACACTGATTTTTTTTTTTCTTCACAGATGCTGCCAGACCTGCTTGAGCTTTTCCAGCAACTTCTGTTTTTGTTCCTGATTTACAGCATTTGCAGTTCTTTCAGTTCCTATACCCAAAGGTCTTAGCACTGAAGGCAAGCGTGCTAATTGCCTTTTTAACCACCCTTTCTACATATGACAACTTGCAAATTACGTACATGAACCCCTTGGTCCCTCTGTTCTACAGCACTACCCAAGACCCTACTTTTAATTGTATAAGTCCTGCCCTTGTTTGTTTTACCAAAATGTAATATTTCCTGTTTATCCAAAGTAAACTCCATCTGCCACTCCTTAGCCCATTGGGCCAATTGATCAAGATCTCTTTGTAATCTTAGATACCCTTCTTCACTCTACGACTAATTTTGGTGTCGTCTGCAAATGCACTAACCGCGCATCAAGTATCACCAGATCTTTTAAAAAATGTACATTGTCTATTTTTGTGGATGGAGAAGGTGATTTGTTATGGAAGAATCATTCTGAAAGCAAAAGCATCGCATTTGACTATAGTGGGATTTTTCTCAATGATCCCATTGTTAGTGACTCGATGAATTTGAACTCACGGTTTTTGGCATCTGGCACAATGAATTTTACAGTTGTATAAGGCTTTGCTTGTCAAAGTACATTTACACAGTTAATTTATTAGTTAAATTTTGCTAGATGATTCAATATTTTTGACCCTTCAGAATTGTAATCAGCCTTGCCAGTCATTGACACTTTTTATATTTTCATTATTTACATTTATAAATTGTTCCTAATTTCTTGAAAGCTTCAAAACTCTAATTAGAAGAAACGATCTACAGTAATACCAGTAAATTGGGAGCATTAATTTCTTTTCTGACCATTCTGGTTCATTACTAAGAAATCGCATCAAACTGATACAATTGTAGAGATTAAAAATAGCAATTTTTGCTGGTGCAAGGAATACTTTTTAATAAATCGGGGTGGGCAATTATTTTTAAACATAAATTGGAGTTATACTAGCTCATGTTCTAATTATGGTGTAGCTGTTTTTAAATTGTACAATCTTGAACTGGGATTAAAAGAGGTAACTGACCCACATTTTCAATTTGTATCATTTGATAGTTTTGCAGTCATGTAATACAGTGTGTCAAGCTTATTAAAATGATTTTATCTCTGCATGAACATTGCCATGCTTGGTGGGAGGGCTTGATGTGACATTATTGCTATTTTGAGAAGGAAATTGTCTCTGAATTGTTAAGAGTAAATATCAAATTTATGGAAGCCTTGTATATCCTCTGGTTATCCTAGAGATGTTTCCAGTAAAAGAAGTGTGCTGGTGTGTATTTGCTACTTGGGTAGAGAAAACATGGCAGCCAATTGATCTTGCAAAAACCTATTTGAGATAATGCCCAGCTTATCTGCTTTGCGTCTTGATTGATTTCTTTGCTTTACACACAGGTATTTTTTGAATTGTAAATACTGAAAGAACTGCGGATGCTGTAAATCAGGAACAAAAACAGAAGTTGCTGGAAAAGCCCAGCTGGTCCAGCAGCATTTGTGAAGAAAAAAATCAGAGTTAACGTTTCAGATCCGGTGACCCTTCCCTGGTTCTGCATCAGTTCTTTTGGTTTTTATTTAGTATTTAACTCTCTGCCACATCTTTTCAGGGTATATCGACTTGGAAGAAATTCTGCTCCTCTCTCTGGGATTTCCGTTCCAATCCTCCTCCTTGTCCCAGTTCTGAGGAAGGGTCACTGGACCTGAAATATTAACTCTGATTTTATCTTCACAGATTCTGCCGGACCTGCTGGGCTTTTCCAGCAACTTCTGTTTTTGTTCCTTTTTTTTTTGGATTGTGTTGATTTCAAATGATGAGCCTTCTCTATTATGTTAGTGAAGCAAATTCTGATTGCTCGGATGTTTAAACTTGGATCATGTCTCAGGATTAAAGTAAGGACAGCCTCTTTGCATTGTTTTGGCATACCAGCTTCAATGTCTATCATCGAATGATCTTTCTTGATATCTGCAGTTACCTAAGGATCATGCTATCGTCAACTTTTGCTTCGATGCAGAAAGAATTTTGTTAGCACATCTAGCTATATTCATTATTATCACAGCAGATTTAGTCTTGATTTCATAATTTACCCAAAGTTTACTGCACAGGAAAAGTTCATTTAACCCATGATGTCTGCACCGGGTGAAAAACAGGACGAGAAACCTAGCCGAATCCCACTTTCCAGTGTTTAGTCTGTAGCCCTGCAGTTATAGTACTTGAGGTGCATATCCAGACATCTTTTGAAATGGATTAAAGGGTTTTGCATTTACCCTTTTTCAGGCAGTGATCCAGACCTCTACAGCCTCCTGGGTGAAAAGTTTTTTTTTTTTTTTTCCTTCCTCCCTCTTTAATTTCTCTTCTGATCACTTTACATCTATGCCCCCAGTCACTGACCTCTCTGCTAAGGAAAATAGGCCCTTCCCATCCACAGTATCCAGGCTCCCCTCAATTGCATACAGGCAGTCCCTGGTTGTGAACGGATTCTGTACTGGAGTTTGTTGCAAGTCAGAACACCATGCAGGACATAGTAAAGCAGCTGTTTGTAATGTTAAAATTATACCCCTGTAAGGGATCATGTTCGTAAATCAGAAACCCCTTAATCATCTTAATCACGTTTGCCCTCAGCCTCCTCTGTTCCAAGGAGCTCATGCAATCACTTTTTTTCATAGCTAATTTTCTTGGACCTGATAACATCTTTGTAAATCTGCACTGTACCCTTGCTAGTATAATTGCATCCTTTTCTGTAATAAAGTGACCAAAACTGCAGGAAGCACTGAAGTTATGGCCTAACTAATTATACTGGAACTGCAAAATTATCTCTCTGCTTGCATTATGTATTGCAGCTGATAAGGGACAGGATTTCTTAACCACCTTTATTGACCTCTCCTACTACCTTCAAGGATTTGCAGATATTCACTCCCAGAGAACATAGAACATAGACAGGCCCTTCGGCTCACAGTGTTGTGCCGACATGTTATCCTACGCTAAGATCAAACTACCCTGCATACCCTACGTTTTACTATCATCCAAATGCCTATCCAAGAGTCACTGAAATGTCCCGAATGTATTTGACTCCATTAGCACTGCTGGCAGTGCATTCCATGCATCCACCCCTCTCTGTATGAAGAACCTACCTCTGACATCTCCCCTATACCTTCCTCCAATCACCTTAAAATTGTTCCCCCTCATAATAGTCATTTCCACTCTATGCCTCTCATCATCTTGTACACCTCTATCAAGTCGCCTCTCATCCTTCTTCACTGCAAAGAGAAAAGCCCTAGCCCCCTCAACCTTTCCTCATAAGACCTGCCCGCCAGTCTAGGTAGCATCCTGGTAAATCTCCTCCGCACCCTCTCTAAAGCTTCCACATCCTTCCTATAATGAGGCGACCAGACTGGACACAATATCTAAGGTTTTGGAGTAGATTTGTAGCTCGGGTTGTGGGTGTTGAGGTTGGTTGGCTTGCCAGTCTGCTTTCTTGTTTCGCGGACATTTCGTTACCATGCTTGGTAACATTTTCAGTGCAGCCTCCGATGAAGCTTCGGTGTGTTTTCCCGCCTGGTTTTTAAACTCTGGGGTCCGTTGAGATGGATTGCCTCGCTTCCGGTTTTCCTTCCTAGTGGAATGTATATGGGGTCGAGTTCAATGTGGTAATTAACAGCATGCTTCGTGGAGTGCCATGCTTCTAGGAGTTCTAGAATTCTAAAGACCCACTCCCTGCCATGGACAGGACCAATGTCATCTACCAGATCCCCTGCAGAGACTGTGAAAAACACCACATCGGACAAACAGGAAGCAGACTAACAACAAGAGTACATGAACACCAACTGGCTACAAAAAAACACGATCAATCCTCACTCATCTCAATCCACATGGACAAGGAGAACCACCACTTTGACTGGGACAACACCAAGATCCTGGGACAGGCTAGGCAGAGACAGGCACAAGAATTCCTAGAAGCACGGCACTCCATGAAGCATGCTATTAATAAACACATTGAACTCAACCCCATATACATTCCACTAGGAAGGAAAACCAGAAGTGAGGCAATCCATCTCAACGGACCCCAGAGTTTAAAAACCCAGGTGGGAAAACACACCGATGCTTCGTCGGAGGCTGCACTGAGGATGTTACCAGGCATGGTAACGAAATGTATGCGAAACAAGAAATCAGCTCGGCGAGCCAACCAACCTCAACACAATATTCCAAGTGTGGTCTAACCAGGGTTTTATAGAGCTGCAGCATAACCTTGCGGCTCATAAACTCAATTCCCCTGCCAATGAAAGCCAACGCACCATATGCCTTCTTAACAACCCTATCAACTTGGGTAGCAACTTGGAGGGATCTATGGACGTGGACCCCAATGTCCCCCTGTTCCTCGACACTGCCAAGAATCCTGCCATTAACCCTGTATTCTGCATTAAATTTGACCTTCCAAAATGAATCACTTCACACTTTTCTGGGTTGAATTCCATCTGCCACTTCTTTGCCCAGGTCTGCATCCTGTCAATGTCCTGTTGTAATCCACAACAGCTCTCCACACTATCCACAACTGCTCCAACCTTCGTGTTTCACACTTGCACGATACCCGTCAGTCTTCTCCTCTTTGCCTCGAAATGCATTACCTTGCATGCTTATCTCTGGTTGAATTCCATTTTCCATTTTTTCTGCCAACCCAACCGGTCCATTAATCTCTTCTTGCAGCTACAGTTATTCTCTTCACTATCAAACACCGTGGCCAATTTTTGTGTTGTCTGCAAATTTCATGATCATGCCCCTTTACATTTGCGCCCAAATTCTACTGTCGGGTCTGGCACAAAATAAAACTGGAAAGGTGGCTCAACCATGGCTAATGAGGAAAATTAGCAATAGTATTAGATCCAAGAAAGGGGCATATAAATTAGCTTAAAAGGCAGTTCTGAGGATTGGGAGCAGTTTAGGTTTCAGTAAAGGAGGACAAAAGGATTGATTTAAGAGGGGGGAAAATAGAGTACAAGAGTAAGCTTGCAGGTAACACAGACTGATTGCAAAATCTTTTATAGGTATTTGAAGAGAAAAAGATTAGCAAAGACAAATATAGGTCCGTAAGCCAGCAACAGGGCAAGTTATCATGGGGAACAAGAATGGCAGACCAATTAAATACATAGACAACAAGGTGCAGGACTGGATGAACACAGCAGGCCAAGCAGCATCATAGGAGCAGAGAGGCTGACGTTTCGGGCCGAGACCCTTCATAAATACATACTTTGGTTCTGCTCTCACAAAAGAGGACACAAATAACATCCTAGAAATATGTATTGTTGGGGAAATGGTATGGATGAAATTGGGATTATAGTGATAAATACTGATCACCAGATAATCTACATCCCAGAAAACTTGAAGAAGTGGCCTTAGAAATAGGGATGTAATGTTTGTCATCTTTCAAGATCTATAGAGCCTGGAACAATGCTTAAGGATTGGAGGGTTGCTAATATAATGTCACTTTTTTTTTAAAAACAAGGGATAGGGAGAAAATGGCAAATTATAGACCAATTAGCCTGACATTGGTAGTGGGGAAAATGCTACAGTTCGTTTATAATGGATTTGAGAGCAAAGCACTTGGAAAGTAGTGACAGGATCAGACAGAGTCGGCATAGATTTGCAAAAGGAATATCATGCTTAACAAATCTACTGGAATTTTTGAAGGTATAACTAGCAGTGTTAATTAGGTGGACCTGGAAGGTATTCTTTTGATGAGGTCCCACGTAAGAGATTAGCATGTAAAATCTAAGTGCATGTGATTGGGGGTAGTGTACTGACATAGATACAGAACAGGTTGGCAGTCAAGAAACAAAGATGGACTAAGTGGTCTTTTGCCGAGTGGAAGGCAGTGACTTAATGAAGTGTTGGAGGGATTGGTGCTTGGACCCTATTTATTCACAAATTTAATGAGTTCGATGAGGGAACTAAATGAAGCATCTCCAAGTTTGCAGAAGATGCAAAGCTGGGTGGAAGGGTGTGTTGCGAGGAGGATGCAGGGAATGCAGTGTGATTTGGACAAGTTCAGCGAGTGGGAAAATGCATGTCAGATGAGGTAAAATGGATAAACTGCAAACATGAAAAAATGTTTAAGCTGGTTTGCTGATAATTGAGGGAACAATATTGGATAGAGAGCAACAGAACAATTTTCATCCTTTGAACAGTGTCGTTATTTCATCTGTTTGAAGGGGAAAAAAAACTGGTTTACTGCCTCTGAGGTTAGGTTATGTTATTGGGCAGGTAATTCAGAAGTCTGGACCAATATCTAGATCATAATTTTAACTTCCCCAGCTGCTGTGTGGTATTTTAATTGAATTAAAATCTCCAATAGTGAAATTTGACCAGCTGCATTGACTTTTAAAAAAGTACCTGGTTCATTAGTGACCTTTTTTGGGGAAGGGAATTACTATTTGTATTTGACCTAGCCTGTGTCATTCTAAACAGACTTTTGTGGTTGGTGCATCTGGAAATGGCCTAGTAAGCCACTTGGTTTTATTCAACCTGAATAAGAAATTAAAATTGGATCAACCTAGTCGTGGAACTTGCGTGTGGACACTTCTGGCATGGTTTCCCATAGATTAATCAAAGAACAGCATGGCATTATTATGTTTGCAAATATACTCCTCAACCAAAACCCCAAATCTGTCATCTTTTACCTAATAAGAGCCAGTTCGAGGGGCTGAATGGCTTACTCGTAATTTATGTTTGCATGTAACTGTAAATAAAGGGAGTACAAAATCTGTATGGACTCATTTTTGATATTAGATGTGCAGTATTACTTAAAATATCACAATTCTGAATTCTAATACGTAACACCAAAACTAATTGATTTTTAAATGCAACATAAGGCTCAATCTTATTGAATATTCTTTAATTTTCCCGGTTAATTTAACACCTAAAATCAAGTCCTTTCTATCTGTTCATGGATATGATTGAAATGTACCAACAAAATTGTATTAGCTTGCTTTGTGCTGTTTTAACTATTGTACTAAATTTGAGAAAGTTGTGATGGATATTGAGTGCTTGCATGTTCTTTATGTGATTTTATTTCTGATTTGCTTTGTTATTGATTCACATCAATAATGTGATCTCTTATTGTCGGTGGTTGTATTTTGGGAAACAACATGATTATTAAATTTGACTGATAAACGCCCTCTCAAACTTTGTGCATGTTTCATATTTGTTTGAATAACAAAAAACAACTGACCTGGCTCTTTTTTTTTAGGGATCTGGTTTGTTTATACTGTGGAAAAAATGTGTAACGTATTGGATGTGTTGAGTGCATTCTTCTGTGAGATATGTAGATTTTCTTATTTTTACATGTATTTTGAAAGAGTCAAGAAAAATGACCAGGTGAAATCTGCTTTGCATAACATGGGCAGAACTTTAGAAGTCACATGTCCCAGCCCCCCACTCCTCACACCAGGCCTTGTTACCACATAGCCTGCTACTACACACCCTCTATTGTTAATCACTAACAGTCTCCATTAACAACTATTCACCCTCCCTGCCTGATCGTTAGCAACTCCTTTGTCTGTCCAACTGTCTTTCTCTCTCTTTGGACCCTATCCAATTGTTTACTCCCTACCCCACCCACCTCCCTATTTTCTGCATATAAACTGACGTTTTCCCAGCCACCATCAGTTCTGAGGAAGGGACACTGGACCCGGAACGTTAACTCTGTTTTTTCCTTCACAGATGCTGCCAAGCCTGCTGAGTTTTTCCAGCAACTTTGTTTTTGTTCCTGATTTACAGCATCCACCGTTCTTTTGGTTTTTTTTTAAACTTTTAGAAGCATTCAGTGTATTAGACTAAAATATGCGACTGTTTGTTTGTTTTCCTGCCTCAAATAGGATATACTTGTGACAACTTTTACACAAGATTATGGGACAACATTGCTGTTGTGCGCTCACTTGCTTATTGTCTCCCCACCCACCCACCCAACCACCAATCTGAATAATGAAATGCAAGTTTTGTTTTTCCTTTGTGCAATTTTGAGGTCAGTATGCATATTCCTTTGCTCTGTGGGCATGTGCTGTTTGGAAAAATGTAGCCATAATCTTTGTTTGGAGAGCACACACCAAGGAAATTATGGGTGTCTTTCTTGCTTTCATTACTGACGCTTTCTGTATGCAGTACCATGCAATACCTACCTTCCACTGTGATGTTAGGTTCCTGTCAAACAGGTGAAGTCCATGTCATCGTGTTCTTTCTGATTTTCAAAAGTTGGGTGTGAATTGTTTCCTGATCCTTTTTATTAAATTTTGTTTTTTGGTAACTTGCTTTTGAGATCCTTCCTTAGTTTGCTATTAAGACCTAATCCCTCTTGTTTCCATCAAAATTGTTTTGTGCAATCTTTTCGCCAGATGGCATCAATTTACCTATCTTCACACTGGCAATGGTTTAATGAGTAGTGAAGCTGCCTTTCATACAAAGATTAACCTGTTCTTTTTAATGAGTCGACTGAGGGGTTGTCAGGCTCCAAGTGAATTGTCACAGCCAAGCTCAGTTCTTTTGAACTAAATTCCATGTGCGTCATGGATTGGTGGACCTCTCTTTAACCATTTATTTTTTAAAATGGGAGATAACACTTTTTCAGAAAGTGTCTGGTTGTAAATCAGCCTTTTATGAAGGCTAATATTTTCTCATGCAGGCTGAAACGTGGACTTTCCTGCTCCTCGGATGCTGTCTGACCTGCAGTGCTTTCCTGGCTTCCAGCATCTGCGGTCCTTACCGTCAAGAGATCTGATCAGGAGTAGGCTGTTCAACCCTTTGAACATGCTCACCATTCAACATGACAATGGTTGACCCTCTAGCTCTATGCTGTATCCCTGCTTTTTCCCCCATACTCCTTGATGACTTTGAAGTAGAAAAGTCTGACCTATCTCTGAATATATTCAGTGACCTTTGGCCTCCGTAGCTTTATGGTAGAGAATTCCTTGGATCGCTATCCTCTTGAACAAAGAAGTTTTTCCTGCTTAGTCCGAAATAGCCTACTCAGTATACTGTGTTTCGACACTTTCCAATCAGAGAGTCAAGTCAATCCGTCGTCATAGGACAGTCCTGTCCTCCTCAGTATCAGCCTAGTGAACCTCTACTGCATTCTCTGTATTGAAAATATATCTTTTCTTGGCTAGGGAGACCAAAACTACACAATAACCATGGTCTGACATCCGAAGTTTTGAATTTGCATTTAGTCCCCTATTCAAGGTAATTTAGATATTGTGAATAAATTGCGCCCAAGGACTGACCTTTGTGGTATTCCAGTAATCACTGCCTGCTAACTCTCAAAAGACCTACTTAATTCCACTCTGTTTCCTGTCTGTTAAATAATTGTCAATCTATGCCAGTATGTTACCCACTATCCCACATGCCTTAATTTTGTCCACTAACCTCTCATGAAGGACTTTATCAAAAACTTGCTGAAAATCTAAATGCACCACATCCACTGGTTCCTCCTTATCTATTCAACTACTTACATCTTCTGAACTCCATTATTTGCCTTTCATAAATCTATGCTGGCTTTTGGCCAATCATAGAGTTTTGTAGATAGATCCAATATTTCCAGGGCCCTGGCCATTTAGCAGTCTGGGAAGTCGTTATCAGGCTTTGGTGATTTTGTCAGCCTTTAATCCCATTAATTTCCCTAGCACTATTTTCTTAAAACTGATTTCTCACAATTCTGCACTTCCATAGATCCTTAGTTCTCTAACGTTTCCAGGAGGTTTTTTTTGTGCCCTCTGTTGTGAGCACAGAACCAAAGTATGTGGTTAATGTTTCTGCCATTTACTGTACCTCAGTACAATTTCCCTGACTTCTGGCTATGTAAGGATCCTACACTTGTCTTCAGTAATCTTTGTCTCTTGACATCTACAGAAGTTTTCAGTTTTAGTGCCCTGCAGTTTCACTGTTGACTTTCTCCCTCTTGCTCAAACATTTGTCCTCTTTTTGGTGAATTTTAAAATGGTCCCATTCCTCAGATTTGCTTCTCTGTGTGGCAGTCTTAAATGTCTCCTCTTTGGATTTTTTAAATGCACTTGTGGGATGTAGGTGTTGCTGGCTGGCCCAGCCTTTATTGTCTGCCTAAGTGCCCCTGAGAAGTTGGTGATGACTTGCCTCCAAGAATCACTGCGGCCTATTTGCTGTAGGTAGACTCAGTGCTATTAGGGAGGGAATTCCAGGATTTTGACTCCTGACAGCAAAGGAACAGTGATCTTTCTAAGTCAAGTGAGTGGTTTGCCACTGCACGTTTCCCTCCAATGTTCCCAAGTATCTGCTGACTTGGGTCCTTCTAGATGATGGTGAGTTTGGATGGTGCTGTCTAAGGATCTTTAGTGAATTCTGCACGCTGAATAATACACATTGCTATTGAGAGTTGGTTGTGCTGTGACTAAGTGTTTGTTGATGTGGTGCTGATCAAGTGGGTTGATTTGCCCTCAATGGCGTCGAGCCTGTTGGAGTTGCAGTCATTCTGGCAGTGAGGAGTATTGCAGCATGCTTCGGACCTATGCTTTGTAGATGGGTTGGCAGATTTTGGGAGTCAGGAGCTGAGTTACTTCCTGCAATATTTCTAATCTCTTGCTTTTTAAGTCTCTATGGTGAGTCCAGTTGAGACTCTGGTCAATGGTAACCCTCAGCGTTGATAATGGGAGACTCCGGTGATGATGGTGGTTAGATTGTCCATCTCTTATTTGTGATGGTCATTGTCTATCTGGCATTTGTGTGATACATATGTTACTTGCCATTTTCAATCCAAACGTGGATATTGTGCAGGTCTTGCTGCACTTAGGCATGGACCGTTTCAGTATCTTAGGACTCCCAAATGGTGCTGAACATTGGAATCAAAGAAATCCCCACTTCTGACATTATGGAGTGAAGGTCATTGATAAAGCAGCTTAAGAAGGCTGGGCCCAGGACGTTGCCCTGAGGAACACCTGCAGAGATGTCCTGGAGTTGAGATGACTGACCTGCAACAACCACAACCATCTCCCCATGTGCCAGGTATGACTTAACCCATTGGAATGTTTGTTCCCAATTCCCATTGACTCAGTTTGACTCCTTGATGCCTCACTTGATTGAATGCAGTCTTGACGTCAAGGGCTGTCACGCTTGCTTCACCTCTAGAATGCGCTGTTCTATCCATGTTTGAACCAAAGCTGTAGTGAGGTCAGGAACTGAGTGGAGTGGCCGTAGTGGAATCCAATTCTGCGCTTTGGTGAGCAGGTGCCACTTGATGATACCTTTCATCACTTTACTGATGATACAGAGTAGACTAAGGGAGGCGCTGGTTGGCTGGGTTGGATTTATTCTGCTGTTCATGTGTGGAACATATGTGGGCAGTTTTCCACATTGCTGGTTATATGGCAGTGTTGTATCTGTGTTGGAGCAGCTTGGTGTGGGAGTGGCAACTTCTGGAGCACAAGTCTTCAGTGCTGTTTTGGGAATGTTGTCAAAGCTCATAGCTGTTGCAGTGTCCAGTCCCTGTAACCACTTCTTGGAAAGCACATGAAGTGACTCCTGGCTGAAGGCTGGCATCTGTGATACTGAAGACCTCTGGAGGAGCCAAGATAGATCATCCATTGGGTTCTTTTGGCTGAAGATTGCTGCAAAAGCTTCAGACTTACCGTTTG
>NW_025967758.1:0-25000 GCF_021869965.1 Rhincodon typus | reverse complement strand
GCGACAAATTCAGGAAAACTGCAGGTATGGGACTATCCTCTGCACATGGCCTTTTTCGATCTTACAAAGGCCTTCGTCAACTGTGAGGGATTGTGGAATGTCCTGCACAAATTTGGCAGCCTACCGAAATTTACCACCATTCTGTACCTGCTTCACAATGATATGGAAGCTATGATCCTCACCAACAGATCCACTACATACCCAATCTGAGTTCAAGCAGTGCTGCATCATTGCATTAATGCTTTTCTCCCCCTCTCTCATCACAACAGTCCATCCAATCTCCATAAAATTCCAAACCAGAGTGGAGCTAACCCACAGGACAAGCAGGAAACTGTTCAGCCTTCACCTCCAGGCAAGAACCAAGACCATCCCAACTTGTGTCATCAAGCTGCAATATGCAGATGTTGCCTGCATGTGTGCACATTCAAAGGTCGAGCTACAAACCGTCATCTGTGCATTCACCAAGGTGTGTGACAGAATTTACCTCAGACTAAACATCCAGAAAACACAAGTCCTCTCCTAGCCTGCTTCTGCCACACAACATTGCCCTTTGACCATCAAAATCTGTGGCGAGGCCCTAGACAACATGGATCATTTCCCTTACCTTGGGAGCCTCTCGTTGCGAGGAGATGTAGTCAATAAAATCCAGCATCATCTCCGGTGCACCATTGCATACTTCTTCTGATGGCTGAGGAACAGAGCTTTTGAAGTCTGAAACCTCAAACCCAGAACCAAGCTCATGATCTATAGACCATATAGCAGATACCTCTCCAGGGATGTGAGGTATCACCAATGCTGCCTTCACAACATCCTGCAAATCAACTGGCAGGGTAGACATACCAATTCAGCATCCTCTTCCAGGCCAGTACCCCCAGTACTGAGCAGTTGGGTCTGAACACAACTTGCTTGGGGTTTTCTGGTCATGGTTGAGGTGGTGGGCAATGGTTAATTCATTGGGTCTGTCCTCTGAAATTAAGTGGGAAAGGGATATTCACTTGTGAGGAGAGCTGAGCTGCACTGTGATCAAAGTTCCCGGTACCCTTATCACTGTTTTCAGTCCCAGAGCCCATTGGCTGTAACAATGGAGTGCAGGTCCAACAATCCTTGAGGATGCTGGACCTGGCTTTCAATGACAGCTGCCAACCTGTCAATGCAGGGAGACAGATGGTCACTCGACTATCTATACTGATGTAGTTTCTAGGCATAGAGGGCAATTACCTTCTATTTGCTGTCTGCTACTGCTGCTCCTCCCTTTGCATTTGGGTAAAGTTCCTGATTGTTGACACGACAGGATCCTCTCCTGCCTGGCCCTGAGCAGGTGGCTGGTCTTCGACGGTCCTCCGAGTGCCAACAACCTTGGTTGTTTTGTCCTTGACCAGCTGCAGAACTGTCACAATGAGGTGCTCACTAGATTGTGTACCTTCCCTCTCCATCTTGAGGCTGGTGGGTGATGTGTGAGGTAGTCCTGCTGATTATTTCTTTGAGGTGTTTGAGATTGAGGATGACACTTCTAGTGGAGACTCTGTCTGTGAATCATGGTGCCATGTCTGACATTTTGTGAGCATGTCCTTGAACAAGCAGGGCAGATTCAGAATACCACTGCTTGTCCAGGTGCGCTGCAGTGATTAAAAATTGGGTGAGCACAAAGGGTGTTGGTCTTTGGGTGAATATCCATTAAGTGGCAAGTTAACGATGTGAGACATGCCATGGGTCAGGTAGGCAATTAATGTCGCTGATTTGGTGAGGTATGGCGAGAGAACTCGCTCAATGCAACTTGGACTTGAGCAAAAAGTTGTGAGATTGTATGTCTTTCGCTTTTTAAAGATATCTTAAAGTACTTCACAATGCACAAATGACATTTGAAGCATAGCCATTGTAGTGCTTGACTATCACTAGTAATTTTTGAATTATTCAGTATGCTTTGAATGAAATTTATTTTGAGAATCAATTCCGATATTAATAAATTTGTTCGTTACATAAAGAGGATAATTTGAAATTATGATCATCTTGCAAATACTATTTAATATGCACAAGAAAATAGCTTGGGTATATACATCTGAGGAGAAAGCATCTAGCCCTCTGGCATACTTAAATATCTGCAAAACATGAGAATTTTGAGTTATATATATTTACATGTAGTCTTATTACCATCTTACTGCAGTCTTTGCAGAAATACAATTTGTGGTGACATCAGTGAAAATTTTTCAATGCCCTTGTGATGAGGGAAAATCCCTTAAACAGTTCATTATTATTACTGAATTACTTGAATATAACAAGAGAAGATAATTTAAAAACAAGTTTGGCAACCTAATTGCAGCCTTGACACTTACATAAATCATATGTAAAGGTATTCTGTGCATTTAATTTCCTTCATTGTCTTTGTTCATTAAATCACATTGAATATATCTTCTGCAATTAGTATTTGCAATGTAACATTTATTCAAGAAATTTATCCATATTGTGGTTATAATGATTGTGGTCAGAAACAGTATTATCAATGGCTTTTTAATGGTTGAAGTATTCTTTGCTCAGCTGCATATTGCTTCTCCAGAGAAAGTTAACGGCTAGATAAGGCAAGACTACTTATGGGATATTGACTAATTAAAGATAGCCATCATTTGAAATTGAGGAAAGGTTTCATTAAACTGCAGTTGAGCTTGCATTAAATTCACTAACACTGCAATGTTGTTAATTTGGTGGTGTGAACTTTTCCTTTCCGTATTGGGCCAATTAAATTAAATTTGTATGGTCAGAAATTTTAAGATCAGTTCATCAATTTCCTGTTTCTTCAGTGTATTTAAGGAAGCAAATTAAGTAGTATAAAACTTCTAAGTGGAAGAATTTTTGTGGTTGGAATTTACTGCGTTTAGATTTTACTGAACTCTTTTGACTTTTTGAACTGTACAGCAAAAATGCTTGATTGATTAATTTCACTTCATTTTTAATTTTGACTTTTCTGTAGTTACTATGCATAATTGCTCAGAAATGCACAACACCAAAAATGCTATTTTGGTTGTCCTCAGAAGTCAAAAACAGGCAACATAAGTTAATTTCCTCACCTGACGTTTTTACCAAAGTGCTGCCTGATGCTGTCTTTTCAGATGCAACCTGACCCTTGGCGTGATGTGGTAATGTCTGTTCATTTACCTTCCCTGATCTGACATCAATATCATGCCACTGTGTTACCTTATTTGAGATATGATCATTTTTGATCCCGGAGCAAATCGGTTTGCATTGCTTGCATTGCACCCTTTATGACCTTTAAGACCCTCCAAAATGTATTTAAGCTGATGAAGTGCTTTTTAACTATTGTCACTTCTGCAACAGTGTAAAGACCATATCTCTTTATTTTTCTGTATTTTTTGTTTAGGAACTGAAATGGGGAATGTATTGGTTTAAAAGACGAGGATTTATGAGAATTGCTGCAAATACCCAGACTCTTCTTATAAGTGCTGTTTTAATGGCTGAAGATTTAGCTGCAACAAGTCACTGTTTGGTCTATGGACTAATGACCAGTTTTTAATGACAAGGGCCTTCTGCCGACCAATGGCTGTGATTGTCTCCCAGGTAGCTTGGGAGTGTGAAAGAATGATGAAGAAGCAATTGGATCTTGGCAAAGGCAGGAGCTGTGTCTTCTCTGCAGTAAAACTACTATTAGTGTGAAACAAACCAGTTTATTTCTCCCTCCACATCTTCCAGGAGCTCTTAAGTAAATAAATAAAGATATTGTATGTGTAAAGCAGTCACCTTAGGCCTCTTGAAAACTAGTAAAAGTATCTGGAGTATTCTTGTTAGCAAAAGGATCCTCTCAGTATACTGTGTAGACAGGAATCACTGAACTGCCTTCTCATTCTTTCCCTCTGCCCATAACACCCATGTTTT
The DNA here is from genome assembly GCF_021869965.1 of Rhincodon typus. Classification (NCBI taxonomy): domain Eukaryota; kingdom Metazoa; phylum Chordata; class Chondrichthyes; order Orectolobiformes; family Rhincodontidae; genus Rhincodon; species Rhincodon typus. Next base: position 21,118 of record NW_025967758.1, on the reverse strand, counting down.
TTTTTGTCTGTGTATGTAGAAGGGTAGTTTATAAGGATGTTACAGTTTCAAGTAGTCGAGCTTTATGCTGGCAATTCATAATTGTTAACCTGTAGGTGGTGTCTTTATTTATAATAAGTCGTATTTCTTGCTCAATATGGAAACCTGAACCGTACTTGTCAACCTGAAAGACGGGTACATTAAGGAATTCTGCATATTTAAAAAAAAAAATTACCTTTTTGTGACTCCAGGAAAAGCGGGTCTTGATTTCCACCATGCTGTGCCAATGAGGTATAACAATATATTAAATATGGCAGCCAGTTTGCACACAGTAATCTCTTTCAACAACACTGTGATAACAGCCAGATAATCTAATTTTGTGATGTTAAGTTGAGAGATAAACATTGACTGGATGCAGGAATGACATTTGAGATATTGATCCCATTACTTTTCAGTGTAGTGACATGAGATTTTCTACATCTATCTGAGGGCACATTTAGGGCTTTGATTTAAGTCTCACACAAAAGATGGCAACTCCAACCTGGATAGAACATCCTCTGTGCTGCAGGAGAGAATCAACCTAGATTTATGAGCTCAACTCCTGAAGTGGGCTTGTGAAAATGTACTTGCTGAATCACAGTTGCCCCTATTCACTGCAACTTGTAAGAAATTTGACCATTCGATAAGATATGCTTTCGGTAGTTTCCTACGTAATAAAACACAGTATCTGCATTGTCCCTCAAGCTCAGCTATCTGATGCCAGATATCAAACGGGTAGATTCTTTCGGTGTCTTGTTCCTATGTCTGATTTCCTTCCATAATAGTGTCCACTTCTGCATACAGTACTTGAGATGAAGACAAAGCAACGTATTAACTTACTACACAAATCAGATACACTGTTACAGTTCAGTGAACTTTACAGCCCAACATTGATTCCTTTTTGACTTTGCTGACTTAATAATTCGTAAATTTTGTATTCTGTATTAGCATACTTTAATTTATAGTTCCAACATCTATTCTTTTCCGAATTTTATTGTAGTGCTCTTGTTGAAATTTAGTTCTCACTGCAGTTTCTGCCCATGCCTCAAACACCACATCCACACCACTACTAACCACCTTAACAAAATTCTCTTTTAATTCACTGTCTTTGACTTGGATCTCTGACAAGCTGCTACATTACAACCACCGTCTATGGAGGGAACCTTACCAACATCAGTGTGTCAGATGTTGGCACCCTATGTGAGTCAAGCTAATTTTGTCCTGATGGTGACCTGCCTCTTGTACTTTAAGTACAAATGGGTGCCTTTTAAAATTAGCTACTCTAATGCACATGTGCAATTTCTTTTCACTAATGGAATGTGGGCACCACTGGCTGGGCCACATGGATTACTCATCCCTTGTTGCCATTGAGAAGATGGTGGTGAGTTAGCTCTTGAACTGCTGCTGTCTGTATGGTTGGCTGGACCCACAATTCTGTTAGAAAGGGAATTCCAGGATATTGACCCAGTGATACTGAAAGCAATATATTTTCACATTTGGATGGTGATTGGCTTGGAGGAAGACTTGCAGGTGGTGGTGTTCCCATATATCTGCTGCCCTTGTCCTTGTAGATGGAAGTGGCCATGGGTTTGGAAGGTGCTGTTTAAGGATCTTTGAATTTCTGCCAATCATCTTGTAGGTGGCTCATAATGCAGATATTGAGTGCAGTGGTAGGGGGAGTGGATGTTTGTGGATGTAGTGCCAATTAAATGGGCTGCTTTATCCTAGATAGTGTCAAGCTTCTTGATATTGTTGAAGCTGCAGCCATCCAGGCAAGTGGGGATTATTAGAAATACTCCTAACTTGTGCTTTGTAAATGGTGAACAGGCTTTGGGGATAAAGGTAAGTTACTCCCTGCATAATTCCTAGCCTCTAACCTGTCCATATAGGAACTGTTTTTATATGGTTAGCCCAGTTGAGTTTCTGGTCAAAGATAACTCCAAGGATGTTGATAATAGGGGACTCATTGAGAGCAGTGTTGAATGTCCAGGGGTAATGGTGTGATTGCCTCTTATTAGCAATGGTCATTTTGCGCCAGTTGTGTCACTTGAATGTTACTTGCCACTTGTCAGCCCAAACCTGGGTATTCTCCAAAAACAGAAATAGCTGGAGAAACTCAGCAAGTCTGGCAGCATCAGTGGAGGCAACAAAGAGTCAACATTTCGGGTCCAGTGACTCATCTTCAGAACTAATAGATATTGTGTAGTTCTTGCTGCATTTGCACGTGACCTGCTTAATTATCTGAAGAGTCCTGAATGGTGCAATCATCAGCAAAAATCCCCAATTCTGACCTTATGATGGAGGGAAGGTCATTGACGAAGCAGCTGATGATGATTGGGCCTAAGACACTACTGTGTGGAACTGTACCAGAGATATCCTGAAGCCAAGGTGACTGACCTGCAACAACCACAACCATCTTCCTTTGTGCCAGGTATGACTTCAAACAAAGCAAAATTTTCCCTCTAATTTCCATTGAGTCCAGCTTTGCTAGGACTCTTCGATGCCACACTTGATCAAATGTGGCCTTGATGTCAAAGACAGTCTCTCTCGCTTTACCTCTGGAATTCAGCTCTTTTGACAATGTTTGAACCATGGCTGTAATGAAGTCAAGGAGTTCAGAGGCCCTAGTGGAACCCAGATTGAATGTCATTGTGTGGGTTATTGCTGAACAGGTGCTGCTTGATAACACTTGATGACACCTTACATCATTTTACTGATGACTGAGAGTAGACTTGATGGGGTGGTAGTTGGCTGGGTTGTAATTGCCTGATTTTTTTTTAACCCACAGGTATTTTGGCTATTCTCCATATTGTCTGGAAATGTCAGTGTTGGAGCGGTACTAGAACAGCTTGGCGAGGAGAACAGAAAGTTCTGGAATGCAAACCTTCAGTACTATTGCTGGAATGTTGTCAAGGCCCTTAGATCTTACAGTATCTCGTATTAATATCTTCAAGAGTAAATAAAGAAAAACTATTTTCGGTGGTTGGGGATTCTATAAATTAGGGCATTGTCCAAGAATCGGGACCAAACTGCTCAGGAGAGATGTTAGGAAGGACTACTATACATAATGGATGGTAGAGGTTTGGAACCGTCTTCCACAAATGGCAGTGGATGCTGGATCAATTGTTCATTTTAAATCTGAGATAGGTTTTTTTTTGTTAAGCAAATGCATTGAGGGATATGGGCCAAAGGTAGGTATATGGAGTTAGCTGCAGATCAGCCATGATCTCATTGCATGGTACAACAGGTTCAAGGGGCTGCATGGCCTACTCCTGTTCCTGTGTTCCAATGTATTTTGATGTCACATGGAGTGAAGTAAATTAACTGAAGACTGGCTTCTGTGATGCTTGGAGCTTTGGATGAGGCCGAGATGCATCATCCACTTGGCGCTTCTGGCTGAATATTATTTTGAATGCTTCAGCCTTATCTTTTTCACTGATGTGCTGGGCTGTCTTGTTATTGAGGATGAGGATATTTGTTGAGTCACCTCCATTGAGTTGCTTAATTGTCCTCTGTCATTTAATACTGGGCATGGCAGGACTGCAGAGCTTAGATCTGATCTGTTAGTTGTAGAGTTGCTTAACTTCATCTATCATTTGCTACTTATGCTGTTTGGTGTGCAAGTAGTCCTGTTTTGTTGCTTCAGTAGGTTGACACCTCGTATTAGGTATGCCTGGTGTAGCTCCTGTCATGCCCTCCTGCACACCATTGAACTGTGGTTCATCCCCCAGCTTGATGAAATTGGTAAAAGGGCTGTGAGGTTGCATTTTGTGGAGAATGACTTTTCTCCTGATGGCCCACCCTTGCCTCATGGATACCCAATTTTAAGTTGCTAGATCTGTTCTAAATCTACCCCATTTAATATGATGGAAGTGCTGCACAACATGGTATGAGGTATTCTCAATGTGTAAGCAGTGCTACTTCTCCACAGCACTGCATGGTGGTCATTCATATTAATGCTTTCATGGACAAATGCTTCTGTAGCAGTCCGATTGGTGAGGATGAGGTGAAGTATGTTTTTGCCTGTTGGTTCTCTCACCACTTGCTGCAGACCCAGTCTAGCAGCTATGTCTTTTAGGATTTGACCAGCTTGAACAACAGTGCTGCTCCTGACCCACTTTTGGTGATGGACATGTAATCTTCCAGAGTACATTCTGCACCCATGCCACCTTAAAGCTTCATCCAAGTATTTCCCAAATGGAGGAGTGAGGAACATACGTGGTGATCAGCAGGAGATTTCCTTGCCGATGTTTGATCTGGTGTCATGAGACTTCATGGTGTCCCAAGTCAGTGTTGAGGACTCCAAAGGCAGCTCCCTCCCAGTGTTATGCCACAGTGCCACCTAGTTCTGAGGAAGGGTCTCTGGACCCGAAATGTTAACTCTGTTTTTTCCTTCACGGATACTGCCAGACCTGCTGGGCTTTTCCAGCAACTTTGATTTTGTGCCACCACTCTGCTTGGTGGTCTTTACTAATGGAACCTGAAGTATCCAGGGATAGTAATGCTGGTGCTTTGGATGTTGTCTGTAAGGTATGATTTCCTTAGTGTTTTTGTGTCGGGCTGTTGCTTGATTAGTCTGTGAGAGAGCTCCCTCAATTTTGACATTAGCCCTCAGAGGCATTTGTAGGGTCAACAGTGTTTTTTTTTTGCTGTTGTTAACGTTGCTTTGGTGGATGCCAGGTGCTCTGTCCAGTTTCATTTCTTCTTTGAAACTTTCTTAGGATTGAGTGGGTTGCTCGGCCATTTCAGAGGCTAGTCCACCGTATTGCTGTCTGAAATCATATGTAACTCAGGTTAGGTAAGGACAGCAGTTTCCTGCCCTATAAAAGGATTGATGAGTTTTTCCAATAATCAATGTTGGCTTTTATGGCCTTCATTAGACTCAATTCCACTGCCATGGTGGGATTTAAACCGGGGTTCCCAGAATATTACCAGGGTCTCTGGATTAATAGTCTGGTAATAATAACACCACTAGCTCATTGCCTTCCCCTAATTCTATATTTCTCTGTAACTGGAGAGGAATTTTTAGATCATATTATATACATTTACTCAAATTGTATACACCGAATCATAGATGAATCTTTCTGGAAAGCATTTTAAAAACTAATTTAAATTAACCTATTTTTAGCCTAACTAAAGTTTGATTATAAAAGTCTAACAGAATTTTTGTAATTTGTGAACAGGCAGATCTTAATTGTCAGAACCTCCTGTTTCTGCACACCTCAATACCTCATGCATATTTTGTATTTCCTTATTCTATACCTGCATTCTCACCTGCCTTCTCTGCACCATCCCCCACCCCTGGCCAGCCTCCCCCCACCAACAAACTCCAGTCCTTAGACAGGCAGTGGCCCCTTATTTACCCATTATACACCTTGGCTTTAGCTACATTGCTTTCTGCCCACACTTTTATATAAATCATTTTTGTTTTTTTCATGCTAAGCTTTTCTACTTTCCAGTTATTTCTCTTGCTCATTGTTCTCTTGCTTTATCCTATTTAATCTAATCCATGCAGTCACACTTTCAGGTATGGGAGGTGTAATGTAGAAATGCAGGTCATTGTCAATGACTTATGAATGTAGTTCTTGATCTGCTCCACTTTCTCAACTGTGAGATTCCGTTAATTTGTTTTCTGCCTTAGGTTGTAAAACAGGAATGCTTATTAGTTAATCCTGAACTATGGCGTTCTACTTAGATCTCACACCATTGCTGTATGACTTTGTATATTGCCAATAGCAGATTTCTTGAATGATGGTCCGAAGGACCAGCTTACTCAGCAGCCATTTTCCAGGCTTTCAATTTTTGACGTAATTTTGTGAAACAATTTCGTTTGCTTCGATTTTCCATCTCGGTGTATAACATCATAATATGACGAATGCAGTCTGGATTTTAGCACACTTTTCTGGAAGGGTGCAGCTCCAACAACATTCAAGAAACTTGATACCATCCAGGACAAGGACCAGCTTACTCAGCAGCCATTTTCCAGGCTTTCAATTTTTGACGTAATTTTGTGAAACAATTTCGTTTGCTTCGATTTTCAAAAAGGCCTGCATGCACCAGAAACCTCCTAAGCAATGCATTGATTCCCGCGCTTCACATTCATCTTTTTAATGTTTTATCATACATCAGCTTCAATGGTTGCTTTATTGATCCAAAGATACTTTCTCCTGTGAAAATTTCTTCAACTATCATCAAATTCTATTGTAAAGTGAATTTGCATTTGAGACTCTTTTGTTGACACTGTGGAGGCCTATGTTCAAATTCAGCCACAGTCTGCTCATAAGAAATAAATGAAATATTTACATGGATATGCTTATTGTTCATTTTACTCTCTCTTTACCTTTCTTCTTCATGTCAAGTAAGGATGGCTTTGTAAAGTCAGGATTCTAATACCTAGGGTTCCAAGGTTGGGGGGGGGGGAGTCACTCGACCCGAAATGTGAGCTTTTCTCTCCACAAATGCTGCCAGACCTGCTGAGCTTTTCCAGCAATTTGTTTTTTTCTGATTTACAGCATCTGCAGTTCTTTCATTTTTTTTCTAATATCTACATGTTTATATATTGTTTTACTTATAACTATGAATAATGCATTAATTGCATATTATAGTTGCACATAACTTGTCTGAATTAAAAACATGCAGTTCACTTTTATGCCATGTCTTTTAGTGCCCATAAGCTTTTTAAGGTGCTTCATAAAAGCTCAGTGAATTTTAAAAAGAAAATGCACCAAAGCAGCCTGGAAGTTGGTCTAAAAGTGCTTTCTACGGGGGAAGTGAGAGGTGAAGTAGTAGGCATAGCAGTCATTTATAGGGTCAAGGGCATATGTAATGTGCAAAGAGTCACAGTTAGAGGTTTAAAAGTGTTTTAAAAGATTTTGGGGTGAACAGATAGGGAGGGCTGAGGTTGTCTATCGGAGATTTGAACCTAAGGATGAGAATACTAAATTGGAAGCTCTGGGGAATCAATGACAAATGTCAGTCAGCGAGTACTAGATGTCGGGCAGATAGGACCTTAGATGAATGAGGAATATTAGCAGGGGAATTTTGGATAAAATAAAGGTCCTTGACGATGGAAGACCAAAGAAGAGAGCGATGGTGTTGTTGAATCCAGAGGTAACCCTAGACGTCTGAGAGTTTTGGCAACTAGTGGATTGAAGTCAGGGCAGAAAAGGGTGGTGCTATCATCATCATCATTTTGGAAAAGCTGATGATTAACATACAAGTACAAAATATTAACCATACATTACTTCAATCCATGCATCAGTTAATTTGATTAAATGGTCAAGATTTGCAGTGAACTTAGGAAAATAATTTATTGAAAAAGCTTGATGAAAATAGCTGAGCACATGTTCCTATTAGTGAAATGTTTTGAACCATTTAGAAAAACACATTCCGTGCTTAGTGTGTAAATGATTTGGCGGAGATCTATAATTTGATTATTATGAGCACCTGTTTCTATGTGCTGTGTAAGCAGATTTAACATACCACAAGTACTGTATAGGAACAAGTTTCATAGATTCTAATTTAATGATAGATCTTAGCAAAATCCTGACTCAGGGCTGGCTTCACATCACAGTTTGGATTTGCATGCTACTTAAATTTTTTTTCAGGTTTTTGGTGATGTTTTAATTCTGAATTGGCCACAAGATACCCACCTAATTAAGTTGCTTCAGTAGTATTATGCAATGACAGCATGTCTGTATCAACCCAAAGCACTGAAATAAATCTTATTTTCTAACTTGAACTACACTGAGATCAGTTTTAAAATCCATAGTGTAACTTTAAGATATTAGGGCAATTTTTTTGAATGAAAGATTGTGCAAACAGCTGCTATAATAGGATAAAGTTTAAAAGTTTTGGCCTTTCAGTTTTAAGAAACATTAATTTGCCAGAAATTCAAGAAACTTTTAAAATAAAATCTTAGCATTCAGAAACTTTTCTTAATAGATAATCCTTTAAAATGATTTAAATCCAATGAAAACCACTAACATACATAAAATGGCCATTTATCAAGTGTTACTAATCTAGTACATTTTCAAGATGCCTTACAGAGATAAGATTAAAAAAATAGAAATCATACTTAATGTAAGGGACCTTGAGAGGAGACAGAGGAAATTTAACAGAATAGAGATTTCAACTAATAGGTTAGGTTGGACAAGCTGGGCTTTTCTTGAAACAAGAGAGATTTTGGGGAGATTTGATAATGATGTACAAGATTATAACAATTTTAGATAAGATACATGAAGAAAAACTGTTCTCACTAGTCGATGGTATAAAGACGAGGGAATACAGATTGGGCAAGAGGTACAGCGGGGGTAGGTGGATGAATCTTTTAACAAAGTGAGTGTTTTGACTTGTATTCGAGAGCTCTAGGAATAGAGCAGGGGAATGAGATGGACCTGATTACTCTGCAGAAAGCTGACATTGTCTCTGGACCAAATGACTGTCTCCTGTACTGAATAGACTCTGAATAAACATATAAATGGATTTTCAAAGTTGAACATGAACTTGGAGCAGGAGTAAGGTATTTCATGCCCCTAATAACCTTTGACTCCTTTATCAGTCAAGAATCTATCTACTATTACCTTAATACTTATGGAAGACTGGTTGAGAATATGCTGTTCATAACTCTGCTTGGATGGACCCACTTTATTGTTCAAGAGATTCCCCTGGCTGGTGAAGTGAATATAGTCTTGGCTGGTGAAAAACTTTTCAATACATTCAGGTTGAGTTGCATAATTGCAGTTTCCAATAGTCTTGGTCTGGCCTCTAATTCAACTCCAGCAGGATCAAAAATTGGCAATTTAACTTAAGGTCATAGAGCATCTGACGTGGAAAATGGAACGGTGTTGTAATACGTATTCTTGGATTAAGGCAAAGGGCAGGTTTTTTTAAAAATGTACTCCTGATATGAGACTGTTTGGATGCTTAAAATTTCCCTCAATTTAATGAAAGACAATAATTAGTAGTTGAGCCTTCATGAGCAACAATGTATTCTTTATGAGCTTCCATTGTGGGAAGAATCTTCAATATTTGGTGGCATGAAAAGTGGAGGAGCGTGATCGTGAGCTGTATTTTGATGGGCTTGAACATGGCATGTGTGCATTTCTATTGCAATCCGTTTTGCCAGATCAAATCTCTTAGCTGAAGGAACTGGTTGATTGAATACGATATTCATAATATTACTATAGATATATACCTAAAAATATTACATTGACTTTGGCACTTGCTTTGATAAAGGCAAGTATAATTGATGTAAGCATAAGAGGATCAAAAATGACAGGCCATTTAGTATTAAGCCCACTACACAGACCATGTGCAGTATCCCATTATGAAGTCATCAGTTTAAGTTTCTGAAGGAACATCTGATGCAAATGCACTTTGGTTACCAAAGTTAAGCTAATAAAACTCCAGAATATTCATACAAGTGTATTTTACTTGGCTAATCTGATGAACAAAGCAGGAAGCAAATGTAGTATTGGTAATGGAGACAAAATTGATCCAAGTTGACTGTGCCTTTGTTTTGAGGAAAAAGTGAAACCTTATGGCTGAGTGTACCAGTAATCCCTCCCGTACTACCTATTTTCGCTGGTAGAAGAAAATTGAGAAAAATCAGTAGTATAAAAATGACTTGCCTTTAAAACACCACTAAGGAATGGGAAAAGAAGATTCTGTTGATAAATTTTACAAGAAATGACTATTACTAAAGATGTTAATGTGTCATCATGCCCAAATCTGAAACGGATGGAACTCTCAAATACCTTAATTTTGGAATGATTCTGATTACTCTGTCAACCTAGGGAGCATTTCCACACACTACAGATGTGCAATTGAAAGGTTCTGCCACTAACACATTCATCACTGGGCTGAAAATTCTTGACATATATCTCCATTTTCTCCTAAACACACAACAGAGGATTGAGTTTTGAATATTCCGTTGTACTGTTAAGGACAGCTCATGGTATAATGAAACTTTGAATTGTAGCCGAAACCGTGACTGACTGCAGTGTGAGCGTTTCTGGAGTATGTTCTTTTATTCTAAGTCTGAAATTCTCTGTTTCTTAAAATAGTCTAAACATTATTGTCCTCCTTTCTCTTAGTTAGTATTCTTCGTGAGTTATGTCAACTGCAGCCTCTGTCCAGATGTTTTCGCAAACCTGTTAATATTACGTCATCCACCTATTCTCACAAGACTGCATGGCCCACTTGCGCCATGAACTTTGATGGAAAGGAATCTTTTTAGTGCTTCTGATATATGCCCTCATGGTGCTTTTCAGCAAATTTGACTCCTGTCCAAAGTAGAAGTCTGTTTAAACTCAATCCATTTACACAGTCTAAAAAGTTAAATGCTGGCACACATTGGGGCACTTCTGGTTGAAATTACTCCAGTCTTGTGTATAATCTGCTGAATTCTGAATGCACTTCTAATGGCCACCAAGCCCTGGAGTTGGACATGAACCTGGAGCTTCGAGCTCAGCAGCAGGAATTTTTCACATTTTGCCACAAGACCTTCAGTTAAATGGATAAGGAATGCAAGGATGAAAGAAGCACTAACCTTTGGGTGGTCACCTAGATTGACCGGCTGAGGCTGTGACTTATTTGGTGAAATATACCTGTGTTGCATTACATTCTAAACTGAATTGTTAATGCACAACCAAAATGCATAATGGCTGCAACACATCTGGATACTGGGCGAAGTAACTGTTTTCCTTCTGTCTGAGTCAGCAGGTTGTACTTGTACATGATGTGAGGCTCTTCAACAGGCAATTGCATTAAACAGATTAAAGATATCTGTAATCTCGGAATTCTGCATGTGAACTGCATGCAGTGACAAGTATGTCAAATACAAATCTTGGCCAGAATTAATCTTGTCAATGTCAATGATCATTACAAATTGATCATCGTGGTCTCTATGAAGCAAACTTTTAGTGTCAGCTGCAAGCCATAATTGACAAAGATATTCCAAAGTCTCATAGGTTGCACAAGAGTATGGAGCTGCTTTCCTCTCACAGTGTACTATAAGTATTTGACAATATGCTCTTACATGCAATGATATCTTTAGTGGGTGATCTGGAGATTATGGGGGCTAGGAGAGTGAAAGTCTTACAGCATTTCCATTGTGTTACATGTCTTCTGGTACATACATCAGAATAAGGTTTACTGTATCAAAAGTCAATGAACAGGCATCCCATTACTCTTGTTTTTGGTGTCCTCCATGTCCCACTGTATCAATGACTATCATAAACTGTGTTTGTGATGCAAATACTGACTGCTCAAAATACTAAGGACCCTTTTTCTCATATTTCCCACAGTGGTTCATATTTAAAAAAAAAACACGTTTCTTAGCTAGTGTTAACCCTGCTTTGCAGCAATGCCCCTTTGGAGAGAGTTTGAAAGTTAAAGCTAAATTGAAGCCCATTAGCCTAGAGTCATGTTATTGTGGATACGATCAGAAGTCAGATGACATCAGGTTATAGTACAACAGGTTTATTGGAAATTACAAGCTTTCAGAGCATCAGGTGACAAAGGGGAAATGCTCCAAAAGCTTGTGATTTCAAATAAACCTGTTGGACTATAATCTGGTGTTTTCAGACTTCTGACCTTGTCCACCCCAGTCCAACACCAGCACCTCCTCATAATCATGGAGTTCGGCTTCACTGATTTGGAAGGACTGGGGTGGACAAAGTCAGAAGTCACATGATACCAGGTCATTGTCAGGTCACTTCACCTGACAAAGCTCCGAAAGCTTGTGATTTCAAATAAACCTGTTGGACTATAACCTGGTGTTATGTGATTTCTGACTTTGTCTCAATTTATCTCTGTTTGCGAAAAACTTGAAGCAAAGAGTTGTCTTTAACAGCTCCAGATAATTACAGCAGGTGCATTCTGTGGAAGACATTGATTGATTGTTCATTTGAAGTGAGAGTGGAAGTGAAGGAAGCTCACGTGCAATATTTGCTTGGTCTAGCTGACAGTTACTGAAGTTTGGAAAACGCCGGGGATACTGTAGGTTTAGTGAAGTTAGCTGTTGACAAAAGAGCTGGAATTGTCAGTGAGAACTTACCAGAGTATTGTCTTGGGAACCTAGTAGAAAGCCATTTCAGGGAATGAATTTGAAGGACTGGCCATGAGCAGTCATTGAAGCAGTCTGTGACCAAGTGGCTCTTAAGGGGCGTTTCAAAGTTGAATCCTCAAGTAGGAAGAATCAAAATTCCTTGTAAAGCTGACTCTGTTTTAATGAAATTTGATGACCCACATTGTCACTAACCTCTGGGTTGTTGCTGAGAAATTCATGGGATCTGTTTTGACCGCGTTTGCTATTTGATATTCTGTGTGGAGTTTTTAACCACACTTTAACATTCAAGTTAATTCTGGATGATGAAGTACAGGTTGTATGTTCTAACTTTTTATTTAAATTTGTTTTGTTTGTTCAAAACAATAGAATCTTGGGGCTTTATTCTCTCAGTAAGAATCTGAGATCTCCAACTTTGTCTCCTTTAAACAAAAATGTTAATTGTCCCAACGAGACGGCAAGATAAATTCAGCAGACTTGTCTGGGATCATGGTACTCGATTGACCTATCGATGTTCCTTTAAAAATTGCATTGAAATTTTATAAAAAGCTACAGATAATGGAATATTCTGCATATCAAGATGGTGAGCTGGGTGATGAATTTACCTGCATCATCTAACTGAGTTAGAGTCATAAAGTCATACAGCATGGAAAGCTGAACTAGTCCCGTTTGCCTGCGTTTGGCCCATATCCAACTGAACCCAAAGTTAATTTCAAATTCTAGCTTGTGCTTATTGCCTAAGGAAGATCTTACAAAGCTTTGTTTTCTTGGAGGTCATGCTGGTTTCCAAGGCGTGATTGATGAGATGAATAATATACGGCCTTTGGTAGGATTGCATTCAACAGCTCAGGTGGCCTTTGCTAATTCCATGCATGTGTTTGAGAGAAGTGTTGTTTAGAAATGGAAAGGCCATCCCCAAAATCAAAGTTGCTGAGGGATTGCCTTCTTATTTTAAGAAGCAATCTGATTTTATTAAAATTATAACTTCTGCCAAATGAATTTTATTTATCCTCTTTTCTCTGGGTAATTGTGAAAAGCTTGTTAAAAAGATTAAAAATTAAACTGTAAGAAATATTTGAACTAGCTTTAACATTGCAAATTCAGACTCTTAATTATCATTACCGTAATATCAAGAACATGATTTTAATGACTGATATTTGAAAATTGTTTCATTAGTTTTGTCTGCTAAATAGTTCTTCACAAATACAAGGACCTGATAATTCTTGTTGTAAAATGAAGGTGCATTTGAAACTTATTAGGAATACTTTTTTGTTTATCCAACCATGCATGAGAGAGATGTAGATTAGCACTTTCCCCCAGATCTTGCTGTTATTATGTAGTCCACAGATGTATCAACATTTCTTTTATTAAAGTGTTCTTCCAGTGAATTCTCCTTTTTGTTTAGAATGTAGTTATTATATGTATTTTGATGGTTGCTTGAAATTTCAAAAAGGAACTGTTTGCATTCTTGTGATTACGAGTATCCAAAGAAGCCATATGTTGAGAGTTGTGCTGACATCATGTACTTTGACCGTTCTGATTGAGTTAACATTGTGTGAAACTGTTGAAACAGTTTTTGTTTTCTTTATATTTTTGTGAAGATGATATAACATTTACTTATTGTAAAACCTCAGATATCTTTATGTAATGAACTTGCGATAAGTTGGAAACGTATTCTCTATCTGTGGCTCAGAACGTAATTAATCTATAGACTTCCATTATGGTTGGAGATACAGCAACAAGTTTGTGTGGTGTGAAAGCTGAAGGAATGGAACAGACACAAAAGGGTTACGTTGCATAAAAACTTTGGACAGGCAACTGAGATGAGAAGCCAGACAAGTGTTTGATGTGGCAATGGGAAAACATTTTAGCGATAGCGACCACAGCAAAGTATGATTCACATTATTCTGGTCAAGGAAAAGGATGGTCTGCAAAAGATGGGGGAAAGCAGGTTTTAGTTAAATAAAGCAGGATCTGGCAACAGCTCCTTGCAAGTATGTCTGTAGCGGAACAGTCAGTGGCATTCACAAAGGAGCTGGGGAGAATAAAGCTCCAACGTGTACCCTGTAGAGCAAAATATAGGAGCAATAAGTTCAGAGAACTCTGGAGATCTAGGACAATTCAAGAGTGGATGAGGAAGAAGGGACCAATTCAACTGCAGCCCTCAAGGCATACAAGAAGTGTAGTAGGGAACATAAGACAGCAATTGGAAGAGCAAAAATAGGGTATGAGAAAGGACTTGCGAACAGGATAAGGGAGAATCCTAAAATATTTTCTAAATACATTGAAGAGAAGAGGTTAATCAGGGAAAGAGTAGGGCCTTTTAGGGACTTAAGGGGGCAACCTGTGTGTTAAGCCTCAGGATATTGAAAGAGTATTAAATGAATACTTCTCTTTGGCCTTCATTCTGGGAAATGAGAATGTACGTACGGAATTCAGGAAAAGGGACTGTGAGGAACCTGCACAGTTTGACATAGGAAATGGGGAGGTATTGGAGACACTATTGGGCTTAAAAACAGACATATCCCCTGGCCTGGATGAATTTCATCTCAGGCTACTATGAGAGGCACAGCAGGAAATTGCAGGAGATCTGACACAAACTTTTAATTCCTCTCTGGCCACAGGGGAAATGTCAGAGGTCTGGAGGATGGCTTATGTGGCCCACTCTTCAAAAAGGGTGGTAGAGATAAACTAGGAAATTACAGACCAGTGAGTCTCACATCAGTGGTAGGGAAACTATTGGAGAAAATTCTGAAGGAGCAACTTAATAACCACTTAGGCATGTGTTAATTAAGGATAGTCTGCATGGTTTTGTCAGAGGGAGGTCATGCCTAACAAATTTGTGAAAAGTTTTGAAAATGTGATCAAGCATGTGGATGAGGGCAGTTCAGTTGATGTAGTTTATATGGATTTTAGCAGAGTTTTTGACAAGGTCCCACATGGTGAGATGGTTCAGAAACTGCTTATTAATAGGACTCAAAGGGTAGTGGTTGAAAGCTGTTTGAGTGACTTGACTTGAAGCTGGTGTCTGGCGGTGTACCACAGGATTAGTACTGAGACCGTTATTGTTTGTTATACACATAAATGATACAGAAGATAATGTGGGAGAGTGTTAAGCAAATTTGCACTCGACACCAAGCTTGGTAGAGTGGTTAATAGTGGAGACGATGGTTGTAGGTTTCAGGTTGTGGGTTGGTCAGATGGGCAGACCAATAGTAGATGGTATTTAACCCCGCTAAGTGCGAGGTGATGCATTTTGGAAGAAGAAACAACACAAGGGAGTATTTAATGAATGGCAGGACACTGGGTAGCTTAGAAGAACAGAGGCATCTTGGTGTAATTATTCAAATTCCTGAAGTCAGATAGTTAAGAAGGCATATGGGACACTTGCTTTTGTCAGTCGTGGCATAGAGCATAAGAGCATAAGAGCAAGGAGGTAATGTTGGAGATGTACAGAGCTTTGGTTAGGCCACAGCTGGAGTACTGTGCAGTTCTGGTAATCTCACGAGAGAAAGCATGTGATAGCACTGGAGGGGCTACAGAGGAGGTTCACCAGGATGTTGACTGGGATGGAGAAGTTAAGCAATGAGGAGAGCCTAGGTAGGCTTGGATTGTTTTCTTTAGAGGAGTAGACTGGGGGGGGGGGGGGGGGGCATGATTGAGGTGTATAGGATTATGAGGGGATGGTGAATAGAGAGCAGCTGTTCCCCTTGAATGAGAGGTCAATCATGGGAGTTTTAGCATGGGGGCAGGAAATTCAGAGGGGATTTGAGGGAAAAAAATCTATTTCACTCAGCGGATGGTGAGAATCTGGAATGCACTGCCTGGGAAGGTAGTGGAGGCTGAAATCCGCACAGGCTTTAAAAAATATTTGGATGAATACATCAAATATCATGGCATTCAAGAATATATGTACAAAGGCAGGAAATTGGGATTGGTGCATTTTTAGTGGAAGTTATGTTAGTGCAGACTCAATGGGCCAAAGGGTCTTTTCTGCACTGTATGAATCTGAATCTATGGTGGATACAGTGATTTGCAAGGCTCTGCATACAAAGACAGACCAGTGTTATGTAGTGCTTTTCATAACCACCAAACATCTTAGTACACTTTACTACCATGAAGTGCATTTGAATATATTGACTGTTGGAGTATGACACCCACAGTGTACACTGCAAACTTGTACAATGATAATGACCAGAGTAATCCATTTTTGTTGTGTTGGTTGTTGAAACCTTGAGTCTTGTAACTCAGGAGAGTGCTATTAACTGAGCAACAGCTGACACTACAAATTTAAAGATACAAATGGTGTTGGATAAATATATCAATTGCACAATGTAGACATTTAAAATCTCGATAAGAGTTAGTGGACATCAGCAACTATCTTGGTAGGTGTAATACAATAGGTGACTGTTGCACATCAGAGCAGCTTACAATCTTGGTATTGCTTATAGATATTTTCTAATCAACCCATTCAGAGATGTTAAAACACACCTCTGGAGAAGGTGAGACTTGAACCCAGACTTTCTGGCGCAGAATTAGGGACACTACTACTGCACCACAAATGTCCTCGCAGTATTGTGTGTATATATTTTCTAATCAATTTGTTCAGGGATGTTATTTGCACATCTCTGGAGCAAGTAAGATTCAAACCCAGATCTCCTGGCTCAGAGGTCAGCATTACTTAAGTTACAAGCTGTTTACTAATCTATGTAATGCAAGCTTATTCAGCTGTAGTAATTGTTATGATTCCCACGGAAACCAAAATTGACAAAATTCAACATGAGCTAGCAGACAAATTATATTCAGTAGAAGCCACAAATTAGACCTTAATGAACTGATATAAACAAGATAGGTCTCTTAGATTTCTCAGCTAACCCTCTTAGCATATATGTGATACCATGTGTCGTCCTTCTCAGCTCTCTAGTAGAATTTAACTATTCTTTATCAAGCGGGATTTGATCACTAGGTAAAATCTGGCAACGACATTTATTCCCTCTAAGTCCCAGGGATGATATTGTCATTGAAAACACAACCTCTGCCAAATGTCTCAGAGATAGTAGGAACTGCAGATGCTGGAGAATCCAAGATAACAAGGTGTAGAGCTGGATGAACACAGCAGGCCAAGCAGCATCAGAGGAGCAGGAAGGCTGACGTTTCGGGCCTAGACCCTTCTTCAGAAATGTTCATCCAGCTCTACACCTTGTTATCTCTGCCAAATGTCCTTCACTTTTGTTCAGGACAGGCCTGCTGGCATTGTTTCCTCGTGTCACTTTCATTCAACTACTCAGTACCACCCTGGTATAAGGTGTAGTCGGCTTCAGTTTTTAAAAAAAGCACCAATCTCCTTCATAAAAACCAAAAAGAACTCCAGATGCTGTAAATCAGAAACAAAAACAGAAATTGTTGGAAAGGCTCAGCAGATTTGGCAGCATCTGTGGAGAGAAATTGGAGTTAATGTTTCGTGTCTGGTGACTCTTCCTCAGACCTTTCTAGGGCAGGGTCACTACCACTGTGTCATAAGAGAGCCCTATGAATAAATTTGAAAATGAAATCACGAATTTCAGGTATTCTGAATTGGAAGTAGCTAAGACAGTATTAATCAAGCCTGAAGGCAACCAAGTTCTGTATGAATGTTTGGGGAGATGAAAGGGCAGGTTTTCTAAATTTAACTGAAGAAAAATGATTTGACGGCGACTTTGCATTTAGTTACCTAGATATTGTTATCTAGAGATCTTTTCACATGAAGGTTTTTAGGGCCACTGCCCTTTAGCAGCTCTGTGTATTTAATAGAAAAGTAATCTTTTACTGTGCTCATGTGCAGCTGGAAAATTACAAGGAACATCTAATCTACAAAAACATTTTCACAAATCAGTTAAGCTGAGAAGAGTCTGGCACCATACACCAAATGGACCAAAGTTTTAACGTGACCATACAGATATTAGGCACAATCACACTTTATTCTCATGGGCGACTAGTCCCCCTGGATTGAAGATGATGTTCTTCCACTTTGGTATTATGGGTCTTGAGGTGGCTAAATAGTCTAATACTGTGCTACAGGTGAAGTAGGTAGTGTTTGCTGAAGTCGCTGGATGGAATGCTCGGGGTTTCACACGCTCTTGCTGCAGTCTGTACTTGGCTTGTCATGATACTCGAAGTGTCTCCCTTGTGGTTGCTGCTTCTTCAGTTTTGGCACTCTTGGCCATGACGTTCCCACAAATTTGTGTAAATATTGTCTTTTGCCAGGGAGACTTTAAAGGATATCATTTGAAGTGTTTCCTCTGCTGCTTTCATAACCACTTGCCGTGATGAAGCTTGGAATACAGTTTGTTTTAGAAGTCTTGTGTCAGGCGTCAGGTCTGTCCAATGCAGCTGCTTATCCACGACTGTAGCTCAATACTGGCAACGTTGCCTGAAAGTGGACACAGCTGTTGGAGTACCTGTCATACTGTTGTATCTGCAAGATTTTATGGAGGCTTTACTTGTGATATTTTCTGAGGGGTTTGAGGTGTCTGCCATGCAGTGTCTGACATATATAGCTGCATTGTAAATGCTGCAGCTCTATAGACTGAGTTTACTTGTAGGTTTGAGGACTTTGTCATCAAAACTCTTTCTTAGAAAGCCAAAAGCTTCACTGACGCACAAAAGGTAATGTTGAATTTCATTGTTGATGTCTAAATTTGTTTGGAGAAATCTCCCAAGGAATGAGCATTGATTCAAGTTGTCCAATGGTTTGCCATTGTTCTGTTGTGCAGTCAGAAGGCTAGTCTTTGTCTTCGAGATTTTTAGCCTAAAACCCATTCTCTCATCTGCCCTTGTGAATGCACCAGTGGTAATTTGAAATTTGACTTGAGTGTCTTGCAGGTGGGTTTGAGTGAACTTGGTTCAGGACTAGAGGCAAGGCAAGAGGAACAGTTGCTCACTTGCCCTGTAGCTTTGCTGTGTATCAACGTGAAGCTTCATGGACATGGGTGGAGTGCTGCAGCATGGATAGGGAGAAGGTCAATCGTGCAGTGACACAATCTTGCTTGCCCCGGTTTGCGCACAAATAAGATTCATTGAGAATCATGGCTTTCATACCTTAATGCTTCATAATCATTCCTGGTGGTGTTAAAAGCCTTTTGTGAGGTCAAAGAAGGCTCTGCACTCTTTTTGAATTGGTCTTGCTGAGGAAATTATGTCCACTGTGCCTCCTATTTGAAAGCATCAACAATATGGAGGATTCAGTTGTAATTTTTATCTCACGAAGATTTATTTGGCTGATAATGCAGACTCTTTTTCTAAGTCGGATGATTTATTATAAAGAAATCTTTAAAAGATAGAAATGAGACTGACTGTCGTAAAAGACTGTTTGGATGAATTGAGACAGGTTGGAACAAAAATTTGGACACATGAAGAGATAGCACGAACTGCCAATGCTGGAGTCAGAGATAACATAGTGTGGAGCTGGATCTGACCCCACAACCAATGATATATTTCCCTCCCCACCCCTATTTGCCTTCCGTAGGGACCGCTCTCTTCATGACTTCCTTGTCCGCTTCACATTCCCCACTAGCCCCACCACCCCCGACACCTTTCCCTGCCACCGCAGGAAGTGCTACACCTGCCCCTACACCTCACCTCCATCCAAGGACCCAAAAAAACCTTCCACATCAGACAGATGTTCACTTGCACATCCACTAATGTGGTCTACTGCATCCACGGCTCCCAATGTGGCTTTCTCTACATCGGTGAGACCAAGCAGAGGCTCGGAGACCGCTTTGTAGAGCACCTGCGTTCTGTTTGCGACAAATGACAACACCTTCCAGTCGCGAATCACTTCAACTCCCCCTCCCACTCCCTGGACGACATGTCCATCCTGGGCCTCATCCAGTGTCACAACGACGCCACCCGGAAACTGGAGGAGCAGCACCTCATATTCCGCCTTGGGAGCCTACAGCCCAGTGGCCTCAATGTGGACTTTACTGGTTTCAAAAGCTCCCCACCCCCGGCCTCATCCCTGCCTCCTGACCTGTCCATCTTCTCTCCCACCTATCCCACTCCTCCCACCTCACTGACCAATTGCCACCACTGCCTACCTGCACTCACCTATCACCATCCCACCTACCTTCCCCAGCTCCACCCCTCCTCTCTGTTTATTTCAGAGCTCCCTTCCCCCTGCCCCATTTCTGAAGAAGGGTCCCGACCCAAAACGTCAGCTTTCCTGCTCCTCTGATGCTGCCTGGCCTGGACATATGAAGACCTGCTTAAATGACAATTTATTTGGAAAATGATGATCAACTCCAATATATTTAGAGCATCAAATAGCATGCCACACATAATCCTATACCACTTTATTGCCTAGGGCTATAGCATGAAAGGTGAGCTTAGATTGTGCAGTTTGAGCATGTAACAAATTTGTTGGGATGTAATAATGCTGTACATTTAGTAGTTTTATGCAAAATGTTCCTTAGTATTTAGTACTTTGCAGTAAATATTTTTAAAACATATTTGGAGACTAAGGACTTGGATGAATTTCATAATCTTTGGAGAATATTTATACATTTCCAAGTGATCTGATTTGAATGTGACTGTAATAATGGCTGCTGTCATTGTAAACTTGCAACTTTTATGTTCTGTGAAATTTTAGAAATAAGAGTCATTGGAGTTGGAAAGAGAGGATGCTGCGGTCAGAAAGGAGGCAGGTTTGCCAACTCTGGAGTACTCTTGGAGATTTGTTCATATTATGAATCAGTTGACATTTGATCATATGTAAGGTCGTGGATGTTGGTGAATAGGTCTGGGAGGCAGGGAATTTGATTTGATTTACTATTGGCACATGTACCGAGATACAGTGAAAAGTACTGTTTTGCGTGCTAACTAGACAAATCATACTTTACATGAGTACATTACGGCACTAGAGAACAGAATGAATAATGTGATATTACAACGACAGAGAAGTCGCAGAGAAAGATGAACACTCATATATGAGAGATCCATTCATAAATCTGATTAACAGCTGTGAAGAAGCTGTTCTTAAATTTGTTGGTATGT
>NW_025967757.1:0-25000 GCF_021869965.1 Rhincodon typus | reverse complement strand
CACTTTGAGATGCCCAACTCACTGTGATGTTAAGGCACAAATCAGCCGTAATCTCTAATCCTGTTTCTACAAGATGTAGAAGGATTCTCATCTTTGGTACTTTAACAATTACCTTAAAGCTGCATCCTCACGGTGAATAGGGATCCTCTGTAGTTGCTCCATGAAAACTCAATTTTGAGCACCTGTATTAAATCCCTCTTAACCACCTCCTAACCACACCAGCATCCTACAAAACATCAATTGTACTATTCTAATAAATCTCATGTGTTTCCTCTCCAAGGCCTTGACTTCCTTTTTGAAGGAAGGCACCCAGATTTGAACACAAATCCTCCACACCTACAACCTAATCACTGATTTATAAAGACTTGGCATGATTCCTTGTTTTTCTCATTTATGCTTCCGTAAAGTCCATTATGCTCTAAGTATTTCTCTATAGCTTTGTCTACTTGTTTTAAACCTTCCAAAATTTTGAAGAGGCCCTTGGACCCTAGACCTTTTGCTTTTATTCACTTGCGAGACGTGGCTGGCCGGCATTTATTACTTATCCCTAGTTATCCTCGAAAAGGTGGTGGCAAGCTGCTTTCTTGAACCGCTGCAGTCCATGTGATATAGATGGACCCACAATACTGTTAGGAAGGGAGTACAGATTTTGATCCAGCGACAGTGAAGGAACAGCAATATATTTCCAAGTCAGGATGGTGAGTGGCTTGGAGGGGAACTTGCAGTAAGTGAGGTTCCCATGGATCTGCTGTCCTCGTCCTTCTGGATGGAAGTTGTCATGGATTTGGGAGGTGTTGTCTAAAGATCTTTGGTGAATTTCTTCAGTGCATCCTGTAGGTCCTATACACACTGTTCCTATGGAGTATCTGTGGTGGAGGGAATGGATGTTTATGGATGTGGTGCCAATCAAGCAGGCTGGTTTATCCTGAATAGTGTCAAGCTTCTTGAGTGTTGTTGGAGCTGCACTCATCAGGCAAACAGGAGGTAATCATCACACTCCTGACCTGTGCCTTGCAGATGGTGGACAGGCTTTGAGGAGCCAGGAGATAAGTTACTCAACGCAGTATTCCTAGCCTTTGGCCTGCTGTTGCAACACCTGTATTTATACTTTCTGGTCAGTCGTAAACACCAGGATGTTAATAGTGGGGTTTCGGTGATGATAACTCCATTGAATGTCATGGGTGATGGTTAGATAATCTCTTATTGGAGATGGTCATTGTGTTTACCCCTTTTCAATTTTTACCTTTTTTTATATTATCACTTGTCACTTTTATTTGTAAAACATATAATCTTACACTTCTCCAAACTAATTGTCTCTATAGCTTTTTGTCGATATTCTGAACTGTACTATATTCTCCTGGATGTTTACTGAACATCCAAATTGTTTGTTATCTGCAAATTTGGAAATTATACCAAAGTCTAGATGATTAACATGGGCAGCACGGTACCTCAGTGGTCAGCACTGCTGCCTCACAGCGTCAAGGACCCTGGTTCGATTCCACCCTCAGGCGACAGTCTGTGTGGCGTTTGCACGTTCTCCCAGTGTCTGCACAGGTTTCCTCCAGGTGCTCCAGTTTCCTTCCACAGTCCAAAGGTGTGCAGGTTAGGTGGAGTGACCATGCTAAATTGCCGATAGTGTTCAGGGATGTGTAGTCATGGAGGATTAGCCAGAGGAAATGCAGGGTTACAGGGACAGGGTAGATCTGAGTGGGATCCTCTTCAAAGAGTCGGTGTGGACTCAGTGGGCCAAATGGCCTACTTCCACACCATAGGGATTCTATTCTATTCTATATCCATAATATATCAAGATGGTCATAAAGCTAATGGCTGAGAAATGTGTATTCTGCTCCAGGCTGAAAAACAATTGTTCACTGCTGTTCAATTCAGTTTTGCTCTGTGAGCAAATTTTGGATCAACTGTGCCACTGTCTATTTAATCCATTGGTTTTAGCCTATAGTTTTCTCAGGTGGCATTTACTTCTATCACACAGGATGGTCTCAGTTTTCCTACCAGTAATGTTAGGCTAAATAACCTACACTTACACAGTTTATTCCCCTTCCGCATTTTTGAACAGGGGCTAATAGAGGGAATGATATCAACAATACAAATTCTTTACATGTAGATCACAAGCAAGTAAACAGCCTTTAAGCAATAAAGACCCGGTTTGTCAAAAAATACGCAAGAGAATCATAAGTTTGTATAAAAGTACTGTTTCAAACTGAAAGCAAACACTCACCAAAGACCAGCCTAGCGCACAAAACAAATCTCTGGTAGATATACTTTCTGTTTTGGAGGGGGTGGAGAGGCAATGGCCTAGTGGTATTGCCAACGGACTTGTAACCTGGAAACAGATGTAAAAGTTCTGGCGACCAGGATTTGATTCCTGCTGTAGCAGAAAGTAGATTTTGAATTCAGTGATAATTTGGATTTAAGAATCTAATTATGGCTGTTAAACCATTGTCAATTGTCAGAAAAACCTGTTAAACCATTGTCAATTGTCAGAAAAACCTATCAGGTTCACTAATGTCCTTTAGAGAAGGAAATTTGCATGCAACTCCAAATCTGCAGCAACTCATAACTCTAAATGGGAAATTAGGGATGGGCATAAAATGCTGGCCTAGCCAGTTATGCCCACATCCACCAGAATGAATTAAAAAAATAAATCTCATATTGTCCATCATATGGCTTCCCAACAAAGTATCATAGGTCCTTTGGCTTCACGTAAATAACACAAAGTCAGGATTGGGTAGAGAGTGGAAAGAAGAGTCTATAAAATAAGATACTTAAACCAATTTTGAAAACTCACTATCAAATCTTGATTTTGACTAGGCTTGGTACTTCTTGCGTCCTCAGGATTTCCAAAAGAATCTTCCACCCAATGATGTACTTTGAAAAGATAGTCACTAATGTAATGTAAACAAATAAATACATAATGGGTTCAGAGATAGTAGGAACTGCAGATGCTGGAGAATCTGAGATAACAAGGTGT
Organism: Rhincodon typus; assembly: GCF_021869965.1. Lineage (NCBI taxonomy): Eukaryota > Metazoa > Chordata > Chondrichthyes > Orectolobiformes > Rhincodontidae > Rhincodon > Rhincodon typus. Next base: position 22,011 of record NW_025967757.1, on the reverse strand, counting down.
AGAGCTGGATGAACACAGCAGGCCAAGCAGCATCAGAGGAGCTGGAAGGCTGACGTTTCGGGCCTAGACCCTTCTTCAGAAATGGGGGAGGGGAAGGGGGTTCTGAAATAAATAGGGAGAGAGGGGGAGGTGGATAGAAGATGGATAGAGGAGAAGATAGGTGGAGAAGAGACAGACAGGTCAAAGAGGTGGGGATGGAGCCAGTAAAGGTGAGTGTAGGTAGGGAGGAGATAGGTCAGTCCAGGGAGGACAGACAGGTCAAGGGGACGGGATGAGGTTAGTAGGTAGGAGATGGGGGTGGGGCTTGAGGTGGGAGGAGGGGATAGGTGAGAGGAAGGACAGGTTAGGGAGGCGGGGACGAGCTGGGCTGGTTTTGGGATGCGGTAGGGGGAGGGGAGATTTTGAAGCTTGTGAAGTCCACATCGATACCATTGGGCTGCAGGGTTCCCAAGCAGAATATGAGTTGCTGTTCCTGCAACCTTCGGATAGCGTCGTTGTGGCACTGCAGGAGGCCCAGGATGGACATGTCATCTGCGGAATGGGAGGGAGAGTTGAAATGGTTCTCGACTGGGAGGTGCAGTTGTTTAGTGCGAACCGAGTGTAGGTGTTCTGCAAAGCGGTCCCCAAGCCTCCGCTTGGTTTCCCCATGTAGAGGAGGCCACAACGGGAACAGTGGATGCAGTATACCACATTAGCAGATGTGCAGGTGAACATCTGCTTGATGTGGAAAGTCTTCTTGGGGCCTGGGATGGGGGTGAGGGGGGAGGTGTAGGGGCAGGTGTAGGGAAAAGTGCCAGGTGAGGTGGGGCTGGAGGGGAGTGTGGAGCGGACAAGGGAGTCACGGAGAGAGTGGTCCCTCCGGAAAGCAGATAAGGGTGGGGAGGGAAAAATGTCTTTGGTGGTGGGGTTGGATTGCAGATGGCGGAAGTGTTGGAGGATGATACGTGAGGACAAGGGGGATTCTGTTTTGGTTGTTATTGCAGGGAGGGGGTGTGAGGGATGAGGTGCGGGAAACGCGGTCGAGGGCGTTCTCAACCACTGAGTGGGGGAAGTCGCGGTCCTTGAAAAACGAGGACATTTGCGACGTACGGGAGTGGAATGCCTCATCCTGGGAGCAGAAGCAGCAGTGGCAAAAGAATTGGGAATAGGGGATAGCATTTTTTCAGGAAGGTGGGTGGGAGGAGATGTATTCTAGGTAGTTGTGGGAGTCAGTGGGCTTGAAATGGATATCGGTTTTCAGGTGGTTGCCGGAGATGGAGACAGAGAGGTCCAGGAAGGAGAGAGAGGTATTAGAGATGGTCCAGGTAGACTTAAGGTTGGGGTGGAAGGTGTTGGTGAAGTGTTTGAGCTCCTCGTGGGAGCACGAGGTGGCGCCGATACGGTCATCAATGTAACGGAGGAAGAGGTGGGGTTTAGGGCCAGTGTAGGTATGGAAGAGGGATTGTTCCACGTAACCTACAAACAGGCAGGCATAGCTTGGGCCCATGGACATCCAGTCCCTATACACCTGCATTCCCCATACAGATGTCCCGCAGGCCCGACCAGGCCCCCTCCACTGACACCCTCATCCGCTTAGCCGAACTCGTCCTCACTCTCAACAACTTCTCTTTCAATTCCTCCCACTTCCTACAGACAAAGGGGTGGCCATGGGTACCCACATGGGCCCAAGCTATGCGAGCCTCTTTGTAGGTTATGTGGAAGTATCCCTTTTCCGTACCTACACTGGCCCTAATCCCCACCTTTTCCTCCGTTACATTGATGACTGTATCGGCGCCACCTCGTGCTCCCACGAGGAACTCGAACACTTCACCAACACCTTCCACCCCAACATTCAGTTCACCTGGACCATCTCTAATACCTCTCTCTCCTTCCTGAACCTCTCTGTCTCCATCTCCGGCAACCACCTGAAAACCGATATCCGTTTCAAGCCCGCCAACTTCCACAGCTACCTAGAATACACCTCCTCCCACCCATCTTCTTGCAACAATGCCATCCCCTATTCCCAATTCCTTCGCCTCTGCCGCATCTGCTCCCAGGATGAGGCATTCCACTCCCATACATCTCAAATGTCCTCGTTTTTCAAGGACCGCAACTTCCCCCACTCAGTGGTTGAGAACGCCCTCGACCGTGTCTCCCGCATTTCCCGTAACTCAGCTCTCACACCCCCTCCCCGTAATAACAACCAAAACAGAAGCCCCCTCGTCCTCACGTACAACCCCACCAACCTCCGGATCCAACACATCATCCTCCGACACTTCCGCCATCTGCAATCCGACCCCACCACCAAAGACATTTTTCCCTCCCCACCCTTATCTGCTTTCCGGAGGGACCACTCTCTCCGTGACTCCCTTGTCCGCTCCACACTCCCCTCCAGCCCCACCTCACCTGGCACTTTTCCCTGCAACCGCAGGAAGTGCTATACCTGCCCCTACACGTCCCCGCTCACCCCCATCCCAGGCCCCAAGAAAACTTTCCACATCAAGCAGATGTTCACCTGCACATCTGCTAATGTGGTATACTGCATCCGCTGTTCCCGTTGTGGCCTCCTCTACATCGGGGAAACCAAGCGGAGGCTCGGGGACCGCTTTGCAGAACACCTACGCTCGGTTCGCACTAAACAACTGCACCTCCCAGTTGCTAATCATTTCAACTCTCCCTCCCATTCCGCAGATGACATGTCCATCCTGGGCCTCCTGCAGTGCCACAACGATGTTACCCGAAGGTTGCGGGAACAGCAACTGCAACTCATATTCCGCTTGGGAACCCTACAGTCCAATGGTATCAATGTGGACTTCACAAGCTTCAAAATCTCCCCTCCCCCTACCGCATCCCAAAACCAGCCCAGCTCGTCCCCGCCTCCCTAACCTGTCCTTCCTCCCACCTATCCCCTCCTCCCACCTCAAGCCCCACCCCCATCTCCTACCTACTAACCTCATCCCGCCCCCTTGACCTGTCTGTCCTCCCTTGACTGACCTATCTCCTCCCTACCTACACTCACCTTTACTGGCTCCTTCCCCGCCTCTTTGACCTGTCTGTCTCCTCTCCACCTATCTTCTCCTCTATCCATCTTCTATCCACCTCCCCCTCTCTCCCTATTTATTTCAGAACCCCCTTCCCCTCTCCCATTTCTGATGAAGGGTCTGGGCCCGAAACGTCAGCCTTCCAGCTCCTCTGATGCTGCTTGGCCTGCTGTGTTCGTCCAGCTCTACACCTTGTTATCTCAAATGCACAATGGGCTTAAGTCAATATGCGTCTTCCACACTTTTTTCCTGACACTTAATCAGCTGAAGTAAGTAGAACTATTCAGACAGTAATCATTTTACTGCTCTGCAGTCCTATCTGTTGTATAATGGTCCCTTCTTGCAAACATTTAGACAATGAAAGAAAACAGAATTTTACTTGGCTCTATATTCCAGTACCCTCTGTCAACGTTTACCGCCAGGATACACATGAGTCTTGGCAACTTGGGCAAAGTTTTTGAGGCAGCATTGCTCGTGAAATCCTACCCCAGCAAGCTGTAAGCAGAGGATGGAGGTCATTGCCTGATTATTTAAGTAGAAATATGTGCAGGGTTATGGAGAAAAGGCAAGAGATTTGGACCAAGTTAAAATGCTTAGAGAGTCAGTGCAGATACAAATGGTCCAAATGGCCTTCTTCAGCACTGTCACAATTCTGAATCTGAGACAAGACATTAGAGAGAGTTTAAAATAAGTTTCATTTAAGGATATGGAACATGAAAAGCTTTGCACAGCCATCCAATCCCATCTATGAAAATAAGTAGGCATAACTTTTCATTGGCTCTCTCACAATTGTTAATTCAATAACGGAGAGTAAATTTGATTTACAAACAGAAAATGATGGAAACAAACAGTAAATCAATTTGCATACATAAGAGAAAGCAAGCAAATGTTTAATTTTTGAGAAAAAGCCCCAACTGAGCAGTTAATCTGTTTGCTGCTTCAGACGTCACCATTCCATTATTAATCTCTATGTAGTCATCCTCCCACCAGAAGAACTGTAAAGTAAGCACCTCATCTAATTCGTTACTTCAGGAAAGCATGTATAATCTGTGTGGTTATGGACTTCTCCAAGGCAGGCAAACAGTTTCAATTAACTTTAAGAAAATGAATTGTTTTCTCCACGCCAGAAGGTAATCAAATTGAAATGTAAAAGCAGCACTTTAATGATATGACACATGCTTTCGTCACCTGTTCTAATATCACTTAAAGTAATTCAGATAATATTATCTTAGCTCTTTGTATCATATTAAAGACTTTGTTGTTACGCCTCACAGCAGGTAGCACTGGAAATCAAGCCCCTCTATTGCTGGCACTATCACAAAATTCCCCAATCTACTTGTCCCTTAGACCAAGGTCATCAGAAGCACCGTCCAGGTTCCTGTTGCTAACAATAAGGACTATTTATTACAAAGAAATGGACAGTAGCTACAGATGTACAGTTATGAACTATCAACATATAACTCTACTAGTTAAAACTCCAAGTCCTTTATAAACTAATCTTCAGGCTTAAGGCCATTTTTTAAACTGCAAAGAAAAGCTCCTGCCCTTGCAGAGATCTAATTATTTCTGGCAAACATTTACACCCCAAAGCTATTTGGCTACTTGGAAGCCAATCACATAGTTGTTGGCAGGCAGAAGCCTTTGTCATCAACAACTAGTCATTAGTCCCCAGACCAATCAGTTAAATGTTGTTAGCCAAAGCTCCATTCCTACAAACCCCTTGGTTCCAGCTCACATGCCAACCAGGCTTCCAGTACTGCTTCAACAAGCAGCTGTGTAACAGCACTTAGGAGTGTCAGGTTTCTTGCTTTTAAAAAAATGCAACCATCCACCGACATTCCTTGATTTTAAAACCATTCTGTTCCTCTTCAGTTCATAATCAAAAAGACAGAGAAAGAAAATGATACTGTCTTTACATTGTATAAATGCAGGCTGCTATTTTTGAATTCCACTGCGAATACTCCTTTGGAAATATAAAATGTTCTGACTTTAATATTCTTAGTTCCACACACATGTAGTACTAACACTGTCAATAAAAAGAAACTAATTTGATATTATTATCGCAGTATGACCTTGCTGTGGTCAAACCGAATAAAAGCAATCAGGATGAATGACACATGGGAAAGCTTTTATATACTCTGGCACAGGTTTTCCTAAAAGGGCCATCATTTTTAATTTAAAATGAACTGTTGTGTTTTAAGTACGCCGCTTCAAATGTTTTAGACCTACCACAAATAGATCTTTCAAAGTTTAGATTCCATTACGCTTTTATTCACAGTACTCTTTATTCTGTCATTTATGTTATCATTTTATTTCAATAAGTCAACAGAACATTTTTTAGCCATTTTCCTAATGTTATAAAACAACTTACAAATAATGGACTGTAACAGAGGTGACTTCCCCATCGCCACACCCCACCTCTGAGTGTTACAACATTGTTTCTGATGATAGCAGCTGAGCTTTCTGGGTAATGTGCATTATAAATGAGATCATACAACCTTCACCACCAAAAAAGATGAGACCAGCTACTTATTTACAAGCTACAATACCAATACCACTTAGACATAAACAGGGGTCATTAAAGCCATACAATAACACTATCCATAGCTACATGAAAGACAACAATACATTTTCACATCACTGATCCATCCTTGACTTCTCTCAGTGACTGATAAATCTGAAGTATACACGAGATGGATTCCACAACACTAGCAAGCATCATGTTACAACTGCTCTAGATGTGGTCCTGTAGTACAAAGAGTTCATCACAGCTCAGCTTCATTATCAGTCAGAATCACTAACCCTGAAAGCCCTAGTGGAGTGTCAAAAACATCATAAAAAAAGTGATCCCAGAGCAGTTTAATACCAATTAAATGCTAAGTTTAGGGCAACATATTTAGAACTGTACTTCACTCAGCCTTGCACCCTCCACAGCAGTTCCTAGATAAAAAGAATCAGATTATTGTGGCGACTTCACTTAAAATAGAACCGAAGATATTGAGCACTTAGATCTATGCTTTTCTGCTTTTTAACTAATCGGAGTTCAGATCCTTGTCAGAGCTAATATGTACAGTTAGTTTTACAATTTATACAGTTTAATTTAGATTAATAAAGCACTTTCTATTCAGCTACATGACTCATTGCTCTAATCCAATCCTCCTTGAAATAGAGTGTTCATTACAACCCAGGACATTTCAATGATGGTAGCCCTTCTAGATAGGGAAGTATTAAAGCTTACTGTGGTTCACAAGATAATACTTTTGGAATTATCAGCCGGAAACACACCAAAAGTTCTTCAATTGGTAAAATGTCAAAATTTTACTTGAATAGATTAATGAGGAATTAATTCAAGAAAAAAACTGGAATAAATAAATTGGATAAGTTTAAACTCTATTAATATTAACAAAGGCTTAAATAAAAGTTACATGGCCTTCTGAAGTATATTTTATACTTTCCAGTTTCATACAGAGGACAATGGGAAAGAATGTTTCCAATGGTGAAGTCCAGAACTAGGGGTCACAGTCTAAGAATAAGAGGTAAGCCATTCAGAACCGAGATGAGAAAGAAATTCTTCACTGAGAATTGCGTACTTGTGAAATTCTCTACCACAGAAAGCTGTTGGGGCCAGTTTGTTCGATATATTCAAGAGGGAGCTGGATGTGGCCCTTGAGGCCAAAGGGATCGAGGGGTATGGAGAGAAAGTGGGAGTGGGATACTGAAATTGCATGATCAGCCATGATCATACTGAATAGTGGTACAGGTTTGAAGGGCCTAATGGTCTAGTCCTGCACCTATTTTCTATGCTTTTTTGTTTCTACAATCAATATTATGGAATATTATTCACTGATATAGTGGCAGTCACATTTCACACAAACAACTCCCAATCCATCATAATTCAGGTTGTGTATATTTCAAAGGCAGAATTTGATGTGCAATTGCTGTGAATTTCTGTCAAACTCATTAATGGACCTTACACTAAGATAATAAATTTAGTTTGTGTATTCCTGCCCTTGTCCAAGCTGTGTATTATTTAGGGAATTAAAACTCAAATTCACTTTATGAAACTAATCAGAACAGATTGTGTTATATTGATACAAAGTGCTGCAAATACTCCCAATTCCTTGGAAATTCAAAAATAAAAGCAGCTCTTAAAAAGCAGACACACAGCTCTATCCAGTCAGCGCACTGTCCAATTTGTTGCCAAATTTCTCATAGGCCTGCGAAGGGTTTTACAATACTGCAGCCTGAAAGAGCAGACAGTCAAACTAATCAACACTGCTCAATTTGTAAAACACAATATTTTCACTAGTGGTTCTCTTTTCCCTGAAGGTATCTATCAGTTAAATTCTCTCTCCCTCTGTAAATAGCTTACCTCCCATTCTAATTCTTTGACACTTTTTTTTTTACTCATTTTACACTCTTTCCATCTGCATCATTTGTGCCATGAGACACAGATGGTGGCACAATGGTAATTTCACTGGACTAGTTCTAGTAGACTAGTAATTGGAGGCCAACATTAATGTCTGGGGACATGGTTCCTATCCCATCAATTTAAATTCAATGAATAAATGTGCAGCATAAAACTAGTTTCAGTAGTAGTAATTGTGAAACTATCAACTGTTGTAAAAATACTTCTGGTTCATTAATACCCTTTAGGGAAAGAAAACTACAATACATACTACAATCTGGCACGGGACTCCAGATCCAGAGCAATATGGTCTAAACTGTTCTCCGAAACAGGCTGGCAAGACACTCTATTCAGGGACAATTAGAAATGGGTAACAAATGTTGGGCTTGTCGGCGATACCCACATCCCATGAAGGATTAAATCTGAAAAGAACCCATTCTGATGTCTTTTTCTGTTTTATCCAAGTCTCTGACTCTCTTTCTGTAAGCCCTTCCTTGTTGTTATCTTTCCAACATTCTGTATGTCCCCCATACTTTCCTTTACATGCATGTATCTCAAGTTATATCTGTTTTTCTTTTGCTCAGTGCATTTTCTCCCTTTTACATTTTTTTATTCTTTCTTTTCCCTCTCATTTTCGACATGAGCTTGGCCACATAGATTCATGAGCTTGCATGGTGATATAAAGCCCAAATACTGAATTTCAAATGAACAAATTATGTTTGGCTGGAGGACTACAGGCTGATGCTGGAGAAAATGGGGTCCCCACAAGGAATTAGATACCGGTCTGGGGAAGTGGAGCTCTGTCTGTTGTAATTAGTAAAACTTTTGTTTGTTTTGCATTGACAATTTATTACTGTACTAGAGATAGTAGGAACTGCAGATGCTGGAGAATCCGAGACAACAAGGTGCAGAGCTGAATGAACACAGCAGGCCAAGCAGCATCATAGGAGCAAAAAGGCTGACATTTCAGGCCAAGACCCTTCTTTCTTTGTCTCGACTTTTTTTCGGTTCAGTCACAGAACGTGGGCAATACTGACTAGGTCAGCATTCCTTGTTCTTGAGAAGGTAATGGTGGGCTGCCTTAATCAACTAGTGCAACATGTGCTGAAGATACACCTAAACGCTGTCAGACAGGAACTTCCAGAATTTTGACCCAATGAGAGAACAGGGAGATAGTTTCAAGGCAGGATGGGTGTGACTTGAGAAGGTAATCTGTAGGTACTTCTCTTACTGTCCTTGCCCTCCAACTTAGTAGAATTCATGGATTTGGGAGTTACGTTTGAAGGAGCCTTGGCAAGGTGCTGCAGTGGACCTCTTGAATTTTACACATTGCTGCCATACTATAACTAAAGTGGTGGATGTGGTTGCAATCAAATGCACTGCTTTGCACTAGATGGTGGCAGGCTAGATAAATTCCTAGTCAATTTACAACATTGTGTGGTGAACATTCTTCTTATTAATTCTGTATTATATTTGGTACCATGTATTTTTGTGCATTTATTGATTTGTTCATTGTAGGGTTGCAGTTCTGTTTCCATTTATTGTGTATCAGTAGTAATACCATTGCTATTTAGCTACTAATACATGTTTCCTTTCATCTGATAAGAATTATTGAGTCTAGGGTTTGATAAACATAATCCAGAGCAATGGTAAAGGTATCCACTTGACCCTGGTGCAGGGAACTGGACCCCTAAGTCGGTTAACAATTTGGGACTCACTGGACAAAATTGCCTAGGAGCACATGCATCAGTGACAATAAACAACAATTTTTTTTTAAAAAAGCAAAAGCAAAGGTCTAATTAGTCAATTAACATTCTCCAGAAATATAATGGTTGTAGTTATTCTTTTATGGAACAAGAAATGTTGTTCTTAATTCAATTATCTTTAAGAGTTAAAAAAGATTTAGTCCAAAAGGGTCAACTTACTGAAATATGTAAAATCTAGACATGAAAAACGACATTAGTTTTAAAAAGGTTTGTGATCTTCAATGTACATATCAAGGTCTACTGGTAAAATTACATTGTAAATAGGACAAAGAAGATATCATAGATACAGATGAAATATCAATATGTTTTAGGTCAAATATTTGTAATGCAAAGATTTCCAAAACTGAAGCCACATCTCAAAGTAGCCAGCATGACCGAATTTATAGCCAGGAAATTCTAATTTCTAAATAACTAATCACTGAATGCAAGATGTCTTTCTGGAATGTTTTAAAGAATGATTTCAAATTCCTCTGACTTGTAATTGATTGATATTTTGTTGATTATTTCGTTTTGTATAATTGTAATTCATGCATTCTCTTTCAAGATACAGAAACCAAGATCTCAAAAATAGAAAAGAATAATTTCAGGCACCCAGCACATGCAAAAAGTAGTCACTGAATCAGGATGTTTGCAACCTTGGTGTCACATTTGATTCAATGATGAGCTTACATTACATATTCCCAAACACACCTCCACCAGTTCACTTATGTGCCTAGTTCCTTAACAGACACCACCAGGGATCCCACACCCCCCACCACCCCAAACCCCCTTCCCCTTTGCACTCCTGACCCTTGTCCCACTACTTCTAAACATGCTCCCCCCCCACTTCCTCTGTTCTGCACCTGATACCTCTCTCCCTTGCCAGGAGACCTAGTTTCTCCCATTCACCTCAACCTATTCTAACCATTACATCACCCACTTGGTATCCTTCCCACCTGGCAACCAATCCCCATCACCCTACCGAGTAGGTACCCTATCCCCCTACTCTCTCAGCGTCCTAAATATCATTCTTTGCTTCCATACCTATCATTTGATTGTAGCTGTCAAAGAAGCTGCCTGCACCTGTAAATTTCAGAATACAGCAGCTGACTGCTTTAATAAGGTGGGCACTGTGTCAGAAAACTACCAGAATTTTCAGGTCAGCTGGCATATTGAATGGAGGGGTCCCACAAAACGTACAGTCAATTGATGTTTGGTCTCCACAAGTAGAGGAGTCTACACTGAGCAGTGAATACAGTAGACTACATTGAAGGAAGGGCACATAAATCGGTACTTTACTGTTTCATGCTGGTGTCAAATTGGAAGCAGAATCCAGGTTAGTATCATTATCGCTGCATCACCACAAATGACTGAAATAAAAGGAGCAAACATCTGGGACCTAAAGATCCTATTAAAAGACAATTCCATTTATTTTTGGACTGAGGGAAGGTATCAAGTATTTTGTACAGTTTGAAACAGAGCTTTACAAACAGAGATTGGCAGCAGTTGTCAAATCAGCATTGAACATTTCAGGGGTCAAACTGTCATTCTGGAGGTTATATGGTTCAATATTTCAAAGTCAGGTGGAAGTAAAGTTTGGGACAGTAATTTGACTTGTGAACTTACGAGTGTGATGTGGGGCAATCAATAGGTTGCACCATATCTGATGCAATTTTGAAGGAAAAATAATGATTTCTTCTTCTGCCAAGTACTCAAACTTGAGTCCAGCAACCTACGGCATAAAACTGGCAGCATACAAAGGAAGGAATCATTTTCTCCTCCTCCATTGAAAAATGTTTAAGAAAATCAAGGAATTTAGGAAGTGGCTGGAAAGTGGAGTTCAGACTCATTCTGAATGGAGGGGGGCTGAATGCTCCAACCTTGTTCCTATTTATGTTCTTCTTAAACACCCAATGATTAAATCATAGAATTATTTGGCCCATCCAGTCTATGTAGAGTAATTCAATCAATCAGATATCTGATCTTCAAACTGAATTCCCACTTGCAAACTGCAGAGTTCAGGTTTCATATACTGAAGTTAACTAATTGTAAAATAAAGATCAAGATCATTAACCATTCAAAAGTTAGAAATGCTACAGATGACTAGCCAACTGCTTAGGCTTTCAGTCCTGCAATAATTTATTATTTATACTTGTTCTCAGTTACAAGCAGTGTACAATAATCCTTAAGTATGTATGTTATTGCTTAGATCAAGCACTTTTCCTTCTCAAACAGTTATGGAACGAATTCAGAAAGGTTTCAACCAAAGAAAAGATTTGCAAAATTTAAATTGGACTGGTAATTTTCTTGGCCCCAAGCCAAGTTGCTCAATAAAAGTTGCTTATGGTTCCATAAAGAAATATTACATATGTGAAACTAGTCAGCATCCTTCCATACCAATCTAATTATTCACTGATTAAGAATTGTGTGTCTTTTTTTAAAGTAAGTATTCATGATGGAACTGTTAACATTATAATTCCGCATTATTTAATCATGAAATAAGACATATTTCAATAAATATCAATATCTTTCTAATCCACCTCACTAAGGAGATGTGACAAAACTTGAATATCTGAAAGCTTAAATATTTTGACAAATTTTGTTCCACATTGAAAAACTGCCTGTTTCTCCTTATACCCTCAGCTATTTTTAACATAAGCAATCTAAGGAAATTGCAGCAACACTTACTATCTCTCTGCCATGCCTGGTTCTCAGGCTGTGCCATTGTTCAGAGACATGGTAGACCCAGGATAATATCTGTACCTCACCAGAAAGAAAACTGAAATTAGGAAAGATTGAGTGGACTGTTCAAACCATTCTATAATTTGACTTTTTTTTTAAAATGTAGAAATTATATTTTCTGTTAAGTACAGAAAATATGACAGTAATGTTTGGACTGAATGGAATAGTAGGAGTGCTTATTCTCCCAAAACAGACTTGCCTTCTAAAGTTGCTTAAAACATTCATGCTTGCCTCTTTCTTACTTTAATTGTTGATAGTATTTTCCATTTGAATACATTTTCTCTAGGGACCAGATTATGGAAAATATGTTTACAACCCGATCCTGACACGAGACAAGTTGAGATATCTGTACCAATGAATAGCAGGTCACGTGCAGCAAATTCAGCAAAATTGTGTAAAACCATAGCATAGCTGCAACGAGGATAGGATTGCTGCAATATCATGATTTTCAGGAAGCATCCCATGAGAAACATGGTTACAATGAAAGCCTCGGGGCCAAATAAGGAAGTGGTAAACTGGCTACCAAATAGCAAGTAAAGTGTAAGGGCAACAACTAAAATAGCCCTATTTGGAAAGCAGTGTCCAAAGGTTGATACTAGAGCCTCAATATTTCTTTATAATCTCAATGAAAGCCTTACAAATAAAATGACTAACTTTGAAGATTATATTCTTCTTCTTTCTAATCCGCTTCACTAAGGAGGTGGGACAAAATTTGAACACCTGAAGCCTTAAATATTTTGACAAATTTTGTTTCACATTGAAAAAGTAAGTGCCAATGCAACTAAACTTGGGAAATTACAAAATAAAAGGACACTTTGTTAGATTAGAAAAAAAAATTCCAGTTAAGCATTTTGTCACATTGTACAAGAACAGTTGCCCGAACAAACAGAACACTGCGTATTTATGAGAAACTACAAGGTAAACAAACATTCAAGGAAAGCAAATGGACACTCAGTGAAGCACTGGTGAAGCGCATAAACAATAACATTACCAGTCTACTTCTTTGAAATTACAAGAGAAGCAGTAGTAATAGAATTAATATGGTTTCAGGATTAAGACTTTTGAATGTATGTGAAAAAGAACACAATTCATTCTCATTGGAATAATAGATTGGAGCGCGGGCAAATTTCAATTGCTCTAGAAGCTTTATAAGTAAAGGCAGGAGCAATTAAAACTAACAAAAAGGTAAATGTTCAATGCAGCTATCACAAATAAAGAGGGTGTGAAATCTCTGAAGCACGAGCACAAAATGACTGAAGGTGAATCAACAACCTACTTTACACACAAACTGATTTCCTTGAAAGGACCACTGGGCAGAGTGTAACCCTCTGATTTCTCTCCACACGTACTGAGGTTTTCCTGCAATTTCTGTTTTTGTGTAAAGTGGGACATTGGTTTGCTTTTTCACATTTAGCACTCCTGTCAAAGACCATTCCCCTCCCACACAAAGTGTTTACATTTTCTACAGAAACAAATAGCTTACATTTTGAACTTCAATATCAGAATCAAACATTGCTTGTTCTTTAAAATCTTACATTTTCAATCAATGAATCTCAGCAATAACCTGTCAGTAGACCCTCAAATACATCCATGTGTTTTTTTTTAAAAATCCATTTCAAGAACCAATCATTTGTCGCCTTCACGTTATTGAGAAGCAATTCATCTCCCCAGCTGCGCCCTTTGCAAGTCAAGACAAGGTGAATTCCCCTTGGGGTGCATTAGTGATAGCACAGGTCTAAATAGAAAAAGAATCCCTGCTTTATATCCCTCGTGATAGAAGCGTGCAGGTGCAGGGACGATTTTGTCACAGAATGGTGACGTCCAAATAAAGAGCGCATAATATACATTTAAAAAAACATTATAAATTACCAAATTGTTTAGTATTGCACTATTTTAGGTTTGACTAACTCGCCTTTTGTAGGAACACTAGATTCAGTCTAGGCTGGCTCTCAGCTCAGATAATAGTACTTATCCCACTATACAATCAGTCCCCATTGGTGGTTGAATTGAAAGAGTGTCAGGATACCAGCAGACAAACAGGAATGGGAGTAGAATTAGGCCATTCAGCCAATTGAAACTACTCCGCCATTTGATCATGGCTGATATGTTTCTCAACGCCATTTTCCTGCCTTCTCCCAATAACCCTTGATCCCCTTACAAATCAAGAATCTATCTACCTCTGTCTTAAACACACTCAATAACTTGGCCTCCACAGCCTTCTGCGGCAATGAGTTCCACGGACTCACCACCCTCTGACTAAAGAAATTCTTCCTCAGTTCTAAAGGGTAATCCCTTAACTCTGAGGCTGTGTCCTCGGATCTTAGTCTCTTCTACTCGTGGAAACACCTTCTCTATGTTCACTTTATCCAAGTCTCTAAGTATTCAGTAAGTTTCAATCAGACGCTGCCTCATCGTTCTAAACTCCATCAAGTACAGTACCCTCAAACACCTCTCAAATGACAAGCTCTTCATCCCAGGATCAATCTTATTAAATTCCTCTGACCCCCTCCAAGGCCAGCACTTCCTTTCTTAAATATGGGGCCCAACACTGTTCACAATATTCCAAATGCAGTCTGAACAAATCTTCATACCGTCTCAGCAGTACATCCCTGCTCTTGTATTCTGGCCCTCTTGAAATGAATGCTAACATTGCATTTGCCTTCCTAACTGCCAACTAAACCTGCATGTTAACCTTAAGAGAATCCTCAACTAGAACTCCAAACTCCCTTTGTACTCCAGATTTCTGAAGCCTTTCCCCATTTTGAAAATAGTCTATGCCTGTATTCTTCCTAGCAAGACGAATAACCTCACACTTTCCCACACTGTATTCCATCTGCCACTTATCTGCCCACTCTCCTAGCCTGCCTAGTCCTTCTGCAGCCTCCCCGCTTCCTCAACACTACCCTCCCTCCAACTATCTTTGTGTCATCTGCAAACTTAGCAATAATGCCTTCAGTTATACCATTTATCAAAATAAAGAACTTTTGTGCTGCATTCAGACATGTTTAGAATGAAACAAACTGCACAAGGTGAAGGTCCCCTTCAAATTATTTGATCTAAACCTTCCATCTAATCATTTGTTAATAACTTCTGACTGCAACGATTTTGGCATCCTTTTCCAGTTATCTACAGTAAATAATTACTTCCTGATGTCTGTACTAAAGATGCCCTTCACAACCATGAAATTATGTTTGATTCTCTTCTCTGACAGCATTGTTTCAGATTTACTTTCTTTCGAAGTATAAGCTGCCCCCATATCAATTTCAAGGCTAAAGGGTCCTACTTTAAATGGATTTTTGCAGCTCTGAAGCTTCACAGCAAGTATCAGCAGCATTCCTCTTCCCTTTAGTGTATCTAACATCAGAATGTGTCCTTCATGCCTCGGAGATCAGAATTGTCTGCAACAACAGAATCTATTTAGGGCAAGCCACAGATTCAACTTACATAGAGAGGAGTTGATCTCAATCCCATTTAAGCAATATAATCCTGCATCCTATTTACTTTGTTTATTGCAACTCAGTGGTGTAGTGTTCAGATGAACTGTAATGGTAAAGTCAGCATCGCCCCAGAGGACCATATGGCTGCTCTCTCATTAGAGAGGGAGAGAGACAGCGAGCGAGACTAAAAGTTACCACACCTCAGGCAAGATTGAAAAGGCGGGATCTTCATGGCGACCTTCGACGGTAGAGGAAGTGAACCCGTACTGTTGGCATCATACTGCATAACAAACCAGCATCCAGCCAAATGAGCTAAGCTACAACAGTTCAGACAAATGATAAGACAAACAAAACACTCCAGTTGCCTCTCCTCACACCTCTCCAACCCCAAGTTGTCACAGTGCTTAGACGAGTATAATAAAAGTAATCTATTTCAACCTGCATCTGGTCTGCCTCACTCACATGCAATATTAACTTCTAAGAAGCAGCATTTTGAATGCCTCAACTGGAAACTTATTCTGGTAAAGCTCCCCTGACTATAATGAATCAATTGGATAGAGAAGCTGATGGTAATAGCATACTGCGAACTGCAGTTAACAACATTTCCAACGATATACAAGTTACACAGCAAAACATGACATCACTACAGAGATGGCCATGAGTCATACTGCACAGCAACAGAAAAGGTTGCCTTATAATTGAGGTGCACCTTCATTTTGAGCAACCCCTCAATATCAAGAAGCTCGACTGAAGAGACAGCAGTGCAGTGGTAATGTCAGTCAACTAGTAATCCAGAGAACCAGGCTAATGGAAACTGGTGGAATTTAAATGCAGTTCATAAAATTTGGAATTGAAATCTAGTCTTAGTAATTGTGACTATAAAACTAATGGTGAAAACTCCATTTAATTCACAATCATTTAGTGAAGGAAATCCTAATGTCCTTCCCAAGTCTGGTAAACATGTGCGTTTTGATCCAAAGCAATATGATTGACTGTTAACTATCCTCTGAAGTGCACTTGTGAACAACAAATGATGTAATGATGTCAAAATCCCAAAGAATCAAAATATCATTTGAGTGCACAGTGGTAAGCACTGCTGTTTCACAGCGCCAGGGCCCTAGGTTCGATTCCAGCCTTGGGTGACTGTCGGTGTGGAGTTTGCACGTTCTCCCATTGTCCGCATGGGTTTCTGCACATGCTCTGGTTTCCACTGTAATCACTGGGTTAGTGGCCTGGAACTGTCTTCCTAACAGCACTGTGGGCATACCTATTCTGTGTTGATTGCACTGGATCACGAAAGTGGCTCCCATGGGCACGGGCAAGGCATGCTGGATTTGCCAGAGATACTTACGTCTCACAAATGTTTCTCTTTTAAACCCCCATAACAGAGCAGCTTGGTAAAAATACCTTCTGTAACTTACAGATTGTGCCAAGAGATGACTAAGGGGCGCATGCAGCACGATGCAGTAAGGGCTCCATTAAGTCTGATTTGGGTATTGCAGAAAGTTGCAGCTAGGATAATACCACACCGTACCCCACCATCTCCGCCCCCCACACACCCCCAAGCAACCACTCACAAACACACACAAAGAACACAGTTTAAGCCATCTGCCGCTGACTGTGACTGTACCTGATTTTGTAGTTGGGTAAAGTATGTTTGCGCTTGATGACTCTCTTGAGCTGGTTAACAATGATGGTGGTGAGCTGGGGCATGGGCCGGCCCTCGAACTGCGACTTGACCTCGAAGTCGATGAAAGGCTCGTCCATGAAGGCGAAGGACCAGTGAGTGAAAGGGCGGCGGGTGAACTGCAGCCTGAGGCGGCCCACCACCCTCCTCATCTTGACGAAGAGGTAAGCCGACTTGCCGAAGACCAGGTCCACGTCGATGGCCAGGTGGAAGCCGCCGTTGTACTCGAGCTCCAGCTCGAAGTTGAGCTCCTCGGGTATTCCCCCGGCGGCAGCGGCACCTCCAGGAGCCTCATCCTCCAGGGAGCCGGGGCCTGGGCCTGGGCCTGGGCCGGGATTGGGGCCCACGGCCGGCTGCAGCAGGCGCGCGCTCTTGAAGACGGGCAGCGCGTTGCCCAGGGAGATGTCGCGCAGGCTGAGGCCCTCGAGCAGGCGGCCCGCCGTCTTGGTCTGCAGCAACTCCTCAAACTCCACCTTGATCTTCTTGGTCAGCCAGTGCCGGACGATCGGGGTGTCCCTCAGCTCCCGGAACAGAAACAAGAAGATGGCGTTGAGAAAGTGGCAGCTCTCGGCCGGAGGCTCCTTCCCGCCGCTCAGGTAGTCCTTGAGCGAGGGCTCGACCACCGGTTTGACGTACTGCACATGCCGGGGCACCGGCTCGGGCTTGTTCCGATACAGCAATAAAATCTGCAGCAGGAGAACACACAGGGCTCCGGCCACGGCTGACAGCAGCATTAAATAAATCATGGTGAGAGATTCCTTCTTCACCTCAGGACCATGTTCTTTTCTCTCTCTCAGTCCTCCCGCTGATGTTCTCACTGCTCCGTGTTTACATGGCCTATCCCCGACAGTACAAATGAGAGCTGCTGCTGCTGCTGCTTCCCCCGGACGGCGTGCACACGCAGCGCGCCCCCGCCACAGCCGCAAAACCACGTTCCCCGCCGCAGGTTCCCCTGTGCGAGAGAGAGAGAGTGAGCGAGCCAGTGCTCCCTTGTTCGGGCCGGACCACCCACCAGCTTCCCCAACTCAAGGCAAAACCCATGAACCACCTCCCTTCCCCCTTGCTCTGGTGACCCACTCGGAATATCATCAGACAAAGGGAACCCCATATTCTTTCTGCCTGCTCTCGGTGTTTACCAAAGCAGAACATGGTAAAACTTACTTCTATTCCCAATCAACATTCCTTTACCAATAAAATGAACCTCTCTTTCTCTTTCCCTTGACTGATAATTTGGTTAAAATGACTTTTATTCTTAATCAACCTCTCCTGACCAATAAATCAACCTAACTCTTTAACAATAACATGGGCATTTTTACTCAAAAGGTAAACAGAAGTTCCCAGCACCTCGAATAATCATTCGGAGTCTCTTTGAACTTGGGCCAGTCCCGAATCGGGAAGGCAGCAATGTTTTCCCCACTTGCCTTCACCGGGACTGCGGCTTTCTAACATGGCCACATGTGAATAAGCTCTATCTCTGCCGCTGTAAAGGTTGCAGCTCCCTCCCCGGCCACCAGCCTCTTCGACAGTGACTCCCAGATGACAATCTCCAGCTGACTTGCAAGTTGCAGCACAAAAAGCGATTACAGAATGCACTTTTTTGGGGTTGATGAGAGCAAAGGGAACGGCCCCAGCATTTTAAATCTGCACTGTTTATTGTTAAAAGTCCTGCTAAGTTTATGTTAACATAAAAGTAAAATGCTGGAAATCTGAAACGAAAACAAAAAGTGCTGGCAAAATTCAGCAGTTCTGGCAGCATCTGCAGTGTCATATCGGATTCTCTGGTTTTCTCTTTCCGCAGATGTTGCCAGACCCGCCGAGTTCCTTCAGCAGTTTCTGTTTTTAATTTTATTTTACTATGTGAGACAGTTTCTTTTTTTCAGAAAGCTCTTTGCTTAGACCTGCATTTCAATTAACGCCCCGGCGCTTCAATTTAAATTTTCAAAAATGCATTTCTTTCTAAAGTATTGGATTTGGAATATGATGTGCTAGCCGCTGGATAAACGCACGTGCAACGGTTCTGAATCATCTAGGGTCCAGACAGTGACATCCCAAAATATAAACACGATTTTATTGGAACCGCAGCCAGTTCAGTTACAGTTAACTTTGGTGTGTTCAACCTGCGTTCTGGTGCGCGATTATTATCGAGTGGCAAAAGAGACAATTATAGGGAGACTATATGAACTGCATCTTTAAGCAGGTTATCAAACAGATGGTAACTTTTTTATTCAGTCATGGGATATAGGGCATCATTGGCTAGACTGGCATTTGTTACCCATCCCCAATTGCCCCTGAGAAGCAGGTAGTAAATCATAGCAGTCTGTGGTGGGTAGAAATGAGGTATACCCTCAGTGCTATTACAAAGGAAGGCCCAGGATTTTAGCTGAGCATCAGTGAAAGAATGGCAATGTAATTCCAAGTCAGGATAGTTGGTGGTTTGGAGGGCAACTTACAAACTGCAGCCCTTGTCCTCCGAGGTCATAGAAGCCATGGGGGGAAGAGGAGTACAGGTTGAAATATGCTATTGTAGTGCATCTTGTATATCCTTTATTCATTCACGGGATAAGGGCGTTGCTAGCAAGGCAGCATTTATTGCCCATCCCAGAGGGCAGTTAAGAGTCAACCACATTGCTGTGGGTCCGGAGTCGCATGTAGGCCAGACCAGGTAAGGATGGCAGTTTCCTTCCCTGAAGGGCATTAGTGAACCAGATGGGCTTTTCCAACAATGGACAGTGGATGACAGTGGTCATCATTAGACTCTTAATTCCAGATATTTATTGAATTCAAATTTCACCATCTGCCATGGCGGGATTCAAACCCAAATTCCCAGAACATTATCTGGGTCTCTGGATTAACAGTCTAACGATAATACCACTGGGCCATCGCCTCCCCTAATATGTACACAATGCTGCCAATTTCTCTGGTGCTTCTGTCTCTCAATGCTTTAGATGGTGGTTTGCTTTGTCTTGGATAGTGTCAAGTTTCTCGAGTGTTGTTGGAAATGCACTCATCCTGACACATGGAAAGTATTTGATCACACCCTTGATGTGAACATGGAGGACAGGCTTGGGGGTTCAGGCGATGGGTTCACCTGCCTTTGAACTGCTATAGTAGTCACAGTATTTATATAACTGATCAATTTAGTTTCTCCAAGCTGTTGTTAGTGGGGGATTCATTAAATGTCATTGTGAGATGATTAGATTATCTCTTTTTAGAGATGGTCATTGCCTAGTAGTTCTGTGGCACAAATGTTACTTGTCACTCATCAGCGAAAGCCTGAATGTTGGCCAGTACACATGAACACAGACTGCTTTAGTACCTGAGGAGTCATAAATGGTGTTGAACGTTGTGCAATTATCAACAAACATTCCTACTTCTAATCTTATGATGGAGGACAGATCATTGATGAGGCAGCTGAAGATATTTAGACACCATCCTGTGGAGCGCCTGCAGTGATAACCTGATACTGAGATGATTGACCTTTAACAACAATGACCGTCTCACATTGTGCTAGATACTACTGAACCAGTAGAGAATTTACCCCTTGATTCCCGTTGGCTTTGTTTTGCTGGGTAGCCTTGAAGCCACACTAAGTCAAACACTGCATTGATGTCAAGGGCAGTCCCTCTCACCTCACCTCATTTCTGGAGTTCGGTTATTTTGTCCGTGTTTGCACCAAAGTTCTAATGAGGCCAGGAACCAAGTAGTCCTGGTGGAACTCAGGCTGAGCACCAGCAAGCAGGTAATTATGATGCTAGTGTTGTTTGATGACACTGTTGACAGACTTCCAACACTTTACTGATAACGGAAAGTAGACTGATGGGGCAGTAATTGACTGAGTTGCATTTTTCCTGCTTTTTGTGGACCGACATACCAAGAACTGCAGCAGTTCAAGAAAGCAGCTAACACCCCAGTGCAATTAGAAATGGGCAATAATGCTGGCCTGGCCAGTGATACCCACATTCCCTTGAATGAATAATAAAGAAAAACATTCACCCTGTTGGATGGATGCCACTGTTTTAGCTGAACTGGAAAAGCTTAGCTAGTTGTCAGGGCCCATAGCCTTTGTAAATTTCTATGCCATCAAGCATTTCTTAGTGTCATGTGCAGTGGGTCAAATTGTATGAAGACTGGCACATTACGAAATTGAAACACCTTCTTTTGAGGAAACGTTTATTTCTGCTTCTCTCTTAAAAAAAAATCCATTGAAAAAATGTCTGTGACCCATACTTACTGCACCACGATGTGACTCTGCAGCTTTCAAGTAATTCAATCAGAACAACTTATTTTTCAGTTGCTACTTTAGTATCTTACTTTGTGAAAAAAACTTTTATATATATATATATATATATATATATATAGCTGGCAAAATTATTTGGGTCCTGTATATTCTTACTCAGTTTTAAATAATACGGTCATGCAAAAGTTCTGTTTTGCCATTGGATTGGCATTTGTCCTATTAATAATATGGATACCATTCAGTAAATTATAATCAAACTTTGTTGAACAAATGTAAGATCCTCTAACGGGAACGCTCTTCTCCAAATAATTTCCAGCAAGCCATTTTGTTCATTTGGATGCAGTTTGTATTAAAATAAATTGTGAAAGTGTTATTGCAACATTCTTATGTGGTAATTTCTGACAAAAAATTTGAGGTGATATAATTTAATTATTATTTTACCATGAAAAGTAGATTTTGATTGAATGCATGTAATCATGGCAATGATTTAATAAACAGACAGATTGCAGTCAGCACCTATGGAAATGTATTCAGCAAAAGGAACCTGAAATAACTCCACAAAGGCCAGTATCCTGTCACCAAGTCATCCTTTATTTACACATACATAGTACATGATACTTCCCAAGCTAGCTTAGAGCTGGCTCTGAGAGTGAGCAGAACCCCTGTCAGGGCTCCCTGATTGCACCAGGTTAACGGCCCCAATCATGAAACTCATATTGTATGAGGTCCACTTGG
>NW_025967756.1:0-25000 GCF_021869965.1 Rhincodon typus | reverse complement strand
ACTTCTGAATTTGTCCACCTCAGTCCAACACGGACACTTCCACATCGTGAATGCTGTAAACATTCCTTTTCAAATATGCCACTTTCAGCAGGCACTTGCTGTATAATTTAAATCTAACAATGAGTGCTTAAGGCTCCCTAATTGGAATCTTTAGCGTTTAAATACACAAAATGAAAATTCTGTGGTAGACACAGAATTCCTCTTTTCTACTACGAAGCATCAATTTTTTGGGGGCAGGATTCAAACTTGAATCCAAAGCTCCCACATGCATGTAACTATTACTGTCTGTCCAACTCAAAATGGGTTTCCATTCATTTCCCTTCCTGTGTCACTCCTTTTAAAAGGTACACTGGAAATTAGTGCAAATAAAGTATTTTAAAATTTTTCCCAGAATTGTTGTTCAAATAACCTTAGGTCAAACAAGCAAGTAAGTAGCGTTGGAGGCTGAAAATGGTAGAAGTATAATGTTCTAGGAAATATACAAGAATCTTAGCGCATTGTAGATGCTGGAGGATCATATGTCATGTTGCTAATGGAAAATCCAAGGAAGTAATGTTTCATCAGGAAGTGGTGTGGTGATGATGTGGTGGTGATGAGGAGTGAGAGAATTAATTAGTTGACTGTGCTGCTCTCCCTGAAGCCAATTTTATCTAATCTGTGGCCATATATTTAATTAATTTATGGCTGGTTCACTATTCCTAAAGGCCAATTTTCATTTATTCCTGGTATATTTAATTAATTGGCTGGCCTGTTCTTCCCTGTCTTTCCCTGATCTTTCTTCTTGCCTGCTCCTGCAAAGCCCGAGTCTGTGCATTAAAGGCAGATTTTGTTATCGACTAATTTTTTTTGCAATCCCCCCGAAGCCAGATCTGAATTTATTTAGATAGCTTCATTTAATTACTGGCTCTCTTTCATCCCACTACCAGCATTAAACCTCCACCACCAACCCCCAAACCCTCACAAACCCTACTTTGAAGCACGAGTACATTTATTTGAGTTGTATTTATTTGCCTAATTACTAGCTAGCCTACTGAGACAGAAAACTCGTGTTTTCTCAACAACACCTTCCTCCATGAATGTTAGATTAATAAAACATAGTGAGGTTCCAATATATCTTATTTCTAATAACCAGAGTGCTGATTCCAGTTCTTAGTGCAAATGTATTTTGAGTTCCAATTAAGAATTAAGAGAGGGGAGGAGGAAAAGGTTGTGTTTATTGAGAGGTTTTCACACTCGCAGGTTGTCCCAAAACACATTACATCTACAGAAGTACTTTGGAAGTATAGTGACTGCAATAATGTAGCAAATATGGCTGCCAATTTGCATGTAACAAGCTCTGATGAACAGCAATGTAATAATGACCAGATCATCTGTTTGTTTGATGGATAAATGTTGTACACGTATCTGAGGAGAATTCCCTTACTCTTCTTTATAATTTTGCCACCTGATCTTTTACATCAACCCCCAAGAGCAGACAGGGCTAAGTCTCGTCAGAAATTCTGAAAGTGCAGAGCACATCCCTCATTGTGCAAATTGATCTAATGAGTGCAAGCAGTAAAGCTTCAACAAAATTTATTTTTGATTCAACAATGGATAGCTTAGTACTTGTAGTTGCATTAGCAGTCAGTAGCAAACTTGAGAAATGTGAGAAAGTGCGCTGTCACAAGACTTTCCAAATATACATTATAGATTTTTATTTATGTAAGTGTGTGGGTATTGTAAAACCTTTCTGCTTAGGTTTTTCACTTAACTTGGGAGCAGGGAAGTGATAATTAATTGAGTGTGAGTCCAAAGAATTGGGCAGAATCCTCTGCTAGCACAGACAGTGAATTTAGAGATGGGAAGGGAGGATGCATCAGAATCCCATTCTTAATAGAAAGCCCTATGATTGACCTTTGTGGCCTGCTACTAATTGAAACTCTTAAGAGCCCAGTTTAAGTGACCATTGAGATTAAATCAATGGCAGGTACACCTGCTGTTACGTGGTGTTCATCATAACTGCCATTAGCAGGAAGCTTGCCACCTTGAGTGGGGGTGTGAATCATTGAAACCATAATTAAAGGCTTGATCGAGGAACTAAACATTGGGTGGTGGGTCTGTCCTCCGGGGAATCACACCCTTGCACTTGCAATCACCCCTCACTCACTCTTCTCCCAATTTTGCTCCTCCTCCCCAACCCCTCTCAACCTGGGACTTTGTCACCCTCTGC
The DNA here is from genome assembly GCF_021869965.1 of Rhincodon typus. Classification (NCBI taxonomy): domain Eukaryota; kingdom Metazoa; phylum Chordata; class Chondrichthyes; order Orectolobiformes; family Rhincodontidae; genus Rhincodon; species Rhincodon typus. The sequence goes on along the minus strand of NW_025967756.1, from coordinate 22,791 downwards.
CCCTCCCATCCTCACTCACCTTGACATAACTTAGCTTCATCCTAGGTCTCCCACAATCTCATCTACCAGCAGCCAATGCCCCTCCATGCTGCTGGTGATGCGAGATGACAGCCTCTGATTGGCTAGAAACTTTCACTCATTCCTTCCTCTGCTATTGGGGTCTTGATTCCTGGGGGAAGGCCCACAGGTGGCCTCATTACTTCCTGACTGGAATGTGGGTAGCAGGCCTTCCCTAGGAGGCAGTGTAGGTCTCCAGCTGGATGATGAGATCTCTAAATGCTCAACAAGATTCTGCTCGTTCAGCCAGTTGCTAGGATCTTAAGTTGCTTCCAATAACCCAGTTTTACAAATTCTTGACAGTGACAGGAATTGAATTTCATTCGACTGGGAGTTCCATATATACATGTATTAATCTCCATCCCCCCTCAGGGTTGGGTACTGTTGCAGTGAGCACCACACCCTCACATACATTCTCTGCCAGCACAGACCTGCTCTGACAGCTCGCTGGCTGTGCGAAATGACACTTGCGTGACCTGTAGTTTGCAGAATGATGTGATGGGTGTAACTCGCATCCTTGTGTGTGGATTATAGTACTGCAACAATGGTTAGTCACTTTTGCTGTCAGACACTTAGGTTAAACTGACGTTGAGGTTATATTTTTAGCTGTGCAGACTGATTTTTCATCTTTGCTATTTTTTGCCAAATTTCTTGACACCAGTCGAAGAGCGTTATGGTTTTGGTTCAGCATGGTTTATCCTTTAACAATCTGATAGTCTCCACTGACAGACTCTCACTCATTAAAACCTGACTTCTGTCACTTTATCGTCTGTTTTTGTGTTTTGCCTATGCATAGCCCATGGGTCTGGGCAATAAAATGCTTATCTCATGTTTGTGTTAGTGTGACCGGATTGGGTGGCTATGTTGGAGTCATACCCCCTCACTAAGTGGACAAAATATTACCCATAGACTAGCAATTTGATTTTCTATGAAAACCATGGGAGGAAGGAGCAGAAATAGGCTATTCAGCCCATCAAGTCTGTTCCACCATCTCATAATTTTCAATTCCACTTCCCTGCCATTTCCCCCATACCTATCAATTCACTTACTGATTAAAAATCTGTCTATCTCAGCCTAACTTATACTTAATGACTCAGCCTTGATAGTCCTTTGTGGTAAAGAATTCCACAGATTTATTGCCATCAGAGAGAAGTAATTCTTCCTCATTTCTGTGTTAAATTCTCGACCGCTTATTCTAAGATTATGCCTTCTAGTCCGAGACTCTCCCATAGAGGGAAACAACCTTTCCACTTCTACCCTGCCAAGACCCCGAAGAGTCCTATGTGCTTTCGTTCTTCTAAATTTCAATGAGTACAGGCATCTCTCCTCCATACCAGGTATCAAACCTTCTCTTGAATGCCTTCATTATGAGTTTACCTTTCCTTAGATAAGAGGCCTAAAATTATTCACAGTATTCCAGTTTGACTGTGGTCTGCCACAAAACCTCCCTACTTTTATATTCCATTCTCTGGAAATAAAGGCTAACATTCAATTTTCCTTCCCTATTAACAGCTGAACTTGGATGCCTGCTTTTTGTGATTCAAGGGCAAGGAATTAGAATTATTTTAGTAAAGTATGCAGAGTTATAAAATTCAGCAAGCCATATTTCTACATAGTACTTGACAACTAGGATTGTAATTTATAATTTATCCATCCCTTGTCCACTGGTTGGGATAATCTCTTGGAGCTGAGAAATGGTCCAGAGAGCCAGCGCAGTGAATAGTAATAGTCCAACTATCTCCTGACCCTTGGAGAATATTGTCTTGAGCTATGTCTGTCCCTCAGCTGAGGAATTTCATTTCAAGTTGATCTAACCAAACCAGAGAATCTAATAAGAAATGTACAGATGTTCCCTGTATTCACCTATTTGGTGTTTTTAATGGAAAAAAAAAACAGATTTAAAAAATATTACCAAATCAAAACACAGTGAATTCAGCTTGTTGCTTTTACACACGTGATTGGGGCTGAATTTTCACAAGGGGATGGGAAACAGGAGCAAAGTCTGTTTTGGTGTCAGGGACCCAATTTTGAGGACAAACTGATTAATGTTGAGCTTTCTATGTGGATAAGTCCTCAACTAGCATGGAGATGTATTTTCCATCCAATCTAGAGCAACATGCTCGCTTTCAAAGCTGGAGAGCTAAGAGTATCTGGCAGGGCACATCAACAAGAAAATGCCTTCTCAGCCACTTCTTAAAAAAAATGAACAGAAAGCTCAACAAAACGGCAGTCTTCCATGGTTTGTGGGTAAGGGGGTGTCTGGGAAGCGGGAGGGGTGGGGACATGAATCCCTATTGCAGGGCAATCTTGCACTGTACCCTGACTCAAGAGAGGGCCTGTAAGCTGTGAGTGCTCAGCTGATCCGCTGTTGTCCAGGCAATTCATCTGCCCACTGTCACTAATGGAAACTATAGGCCTGTTGTAGAAAGATGTAAAGTTCAAAGGCTTAGAGCTGGTATGCCTTCAGCACCACCTACTGTGATGACGGGAGAACAGCTAGGGATCTCAAAGAATCATGTGAGTCTTCTTCGTAGTCTCTCTGTCAAGATCTGTCATATAAATGTAACTTGTACATGATTGTCATCACGCAATAAGTTGCACCAAGTTAAGAAAAGAGGCTCCTCTTACTGCATTACCAAATAGTTATAAGCCACTATACCAGACTAAGCAGGTCCTGCAGATCCCTACCTTGAAAGAGGATAGTTACAGCAAATCTATTAGATTGTTCATTGGATTCCATTTAGCTGTCTCCAACACAGTGACAGCAATGGTCATGTGAAGCTTTCTTCAGACTGGAAGAGCTGAACACTCGAGAGCCTTGTGGCAATATTCAATGAAGCAAAAATGACAGTCAATGGTAAAAAGCTTTGTAGACCTGGTAAGAGACTTGCAGTAGCAAGACTGAGCTAAAAACTCTGTAGAGCTGGAGAATGACTTAGACCAAGACAGTTACAGATTGTACCATGTGCCAATGGTCTGTAGGAGTAGTCCCGAGTTGAGGTTCAGCCGGATGGTGAACGAGTACTGTAGCCTCCATGAGTAAATTTGAATCTCTGGGGGGCAGGGAGAAAACTTTTAACAAAGTGACAGTTATAGGTTGGGAAAGCTAAAAGCAAAGTACTTGTATAGCTCAGATTGAACATAGCTGGGTATCACATGTCATAGCCACAGTAAGGAAAGGCAAGGGCCAGAAAAGTGATTTAAAATGAAGTGAAAACCCTGAGAAGGCACATAGCCAGAATTAAAAGGGCCAATTTAGAAGGCTAAACAGGTACATTCTAATAGAAGAAGAAAGTTAGCAAACAAGGCAGAGATTTTATTACTTAAGCTGTGCTATAAATGGAATGTGTTCATTTATACCTTATGCAGTGGGTGTCTTCCAGAAAAAGAAACCTGTGAAAGTGATGGGAAGAATTATGTGTAGCCACAGACAGCAGAAATCATCTAGGGAAAAAAAAAATTAAAGGAATGGGTTTCATTCAGTAAATCTGCTAAGGAAATGGGATCATTTTTTGATACCACAGTTAATACGATTCATCGGGAGAAACCATGGAAAAGTCACATCATCCATTTTACTCGCAGGAGGTGAAAATGCTCCATTTTGATCACAAAACTGTGCGAAAAGCTTCTAGTAAACACAATCAAAGTATTGATATGCTGTAGAACCAAAAGATTTTGAAGCAAGGAAGATAAGTAATTACATTAGGAAGACATGGCAACACAAATAATATTGCCCAAAAGATTTAATTTCAGAGATGGGTCAGATAGAACACAGATAAAGTGGCAAGTAACATTCACATTACACATGTGCCAAGCAACAACCATTTCCAGCCAGAGAGAATCTAACTATCATCATTGACCTTCAATAGCATTACCATTGCTGAATCCCCCACTATCAATATGCTGGGGGTTACCATTGACCAGAAACTTATCTGATCCAGCCATATAAATGCTATGTCTGCAAGACCAGATCAAAGGCTAGAGATTCTGCGGTGGATAATTAACCACAGGCTCCCCAGAGCCTGTCCACGATCTACAAGATACAAGTTAGGAATATGATGGAAAACTCCCACTTGCCTAGGTGACTATAGCTCCATCCACAGTGAAAAGGATGGACACCATTCCAGGACTAAGCAGCTTACTTGATTTGTACCCCATCCTCCACCTAGAACATTCACTGCCTTCAACACCAATGCATAGCGCAAGCAATGTGTACTTGTTACAAGATGCACTGCAGCAACTCACCAAAGTTACTTTGATAGTGTCTTCCAAACCCATGATGTTTATTAAATCTAAGAGTAAAGGCAGTAGATGGAGGAGAGCACCACAAATTGCCCTCCAAGTCTCACGCTATTCTGATTTGGAACCTGGATTGTCACTTGAAAAAGCAAGATATTAATCAGGGATGGTCAGCATGATTTGATAAAGGAAGTGTCCCATCTAACTAATAATTGAATTGTTTGAGGAAGTAACAAGGATTGATGAGACGAGGACAGTATGTTGTCTGATCAGAAAAAGTAAAGCCCATGGGATAGTGAGCTAACGTGATGCACTGGTTCCAAAGTTCGCTCAGTGACTGGAAAGAGAGAGTACTGGTTAATGAATGTTTTTGTGGATAAATGGTTTCCAGTGGTGTTCCACAGGCATCTGTGTTGGTCCCTTTGCTGTTTGTGGTATATATTAATATTTAATACTAGTTTAGAAACAGCATAAAAGTTGGGTAGTTGACAGTGAAGAGAGTATTGTAGACTGTGGGATGATATCAGTGGTTACTGGAAAAGCTCAGCAGGTCTGGCAGCACCTGTGATGAAAAACAGAGTTAATGTTTCGGGTCAGTTGTTTCGGTTTTTATTTGGACGATATCAGTGGTTTAGTGGAGTGGGCAGAAAATTGGCAAAGCAAATGCAATCTGGAGAAGTGAGAGGCTATGCATTCAGGTTGGGCAAATAAAACCAAGGAATGTATAATGTTGAGATTGAGATTGAAAGTGGGAGAGGAAGTGAGTAATCTGGAGTGCGTGTCCATGGGTCACTGAAGGTGGCAGGACAGGTAGATAAGGTTGTAAGGAAGGCAAGTGTAACATTTTTCTTCATTAGATTAAGTATTGAATACAAAAGCAGGGGTGTAATGCTGGACCTATGCAGTGCATCCATCGACTCCCCTTTATCTAAAGCATGTTACACCTTCAGAGAACACTAATAAATCGGTTAAGCATAATTATCCTTTCACAAAACATTGCTGACTTTTCATGATTGCCTGGAGTTCTCTAAGCTATAATCTGTTTAATGATTGATTCTAACATCTTCTCGATGGCAGACATCAAGCTTAACTGGTCTATAATTTTCTGTTTTCTGCCGCCCTCCCTTCTTGATTAAAATAATTATTTGTGACTTTCCAGTCTGATGGAACCTTTCCTGAATCTAGGGAATTTTGAAAAATTAACACCAATGCATCTATTACCTCATTAGCCACCTATATTAAAACTCCATCAGAGCCCATAAGACCATTAGATATAGGAGCAGAATTAGGCCATTCGGCCCATTGAGTTTGCTCTATCATTTGATCATGGCCGATATGTTTCTCAACTCCATTCTTCTGCCTTTTCTCATGACCCTTGATCCCCTTACTAATCAAGGACACATCTATCTCTGTCTTAAACAGACTCAATGGCTTGGCCTCCATAGCCTTCTGCAGCAATGTTGTCCACAGATTCACCATCTTCTCACTGAAGAAATTCCTCCTCACCTCAGATCTAAAGGGTCATCCCAGACATGTCATCCCACAATTCCATCAGTTTGTTTAATATTGCTTCTTATAATAGAATTTTGCTAAGTTCCTCTTTCCGTTCCATCTCCTGGTTCACAGCTGTTACTGTAATTCTGTTTCTGTCCTATACACGAAAATCAGAAACAGAATAGTTGTTCAATTCAACCTCACATGCCTTATTATCTATTTTAACTCCTCATTCTCACTCTCTAGATGACCAACACCCACTTACACTTTTCCTCTTTAAAGTCCTGTAGAAACTCTAGCTTTTTTATATATTTCTAGCTAGTGTCCTCTCGTACTCTGTGAAATAATTCCACGAAGACCAATCAGCAAGTCACCCTTTATTTACACAGAGTCATAGAAATCTACAACACAAAAACAGACCCTTTAGTCTAGCTTGTGCATGCCGACCAGATATCCTAAATTAATCTCATCCATCTGTTAGCATTTGGCCCATATCCCTCTAAACCCTTCCTGGTCATATACCCATTCACATGCCTCTTAAGTGTTTGTAATTGTACCAGCCTCCACCTCTTCCTCCGGCAGCTCATTCCAGACATGCACTGCTCTCTCTGTGAAAACATTGCCCCTTAGGTCCCTTTTAAATCATTCCCTTTCACCTTAATCTAATGCCGTCTAATTTTAGACTTCACCTACCCTGGGGAAAGGACCTTGATTATTCACCCTATCCATGCCCATGTAGAGTAAATGACACTAATCCAGCTAGCTCCTAGAGTGAGCCGAACCCCTGACACTCCTGTTTATATCTGTCAGCCAGGACTCCCCAATTGGACCAGATTAACCGCCCAATCAGGGAACTCATATTCTATGAGATTCACATGGCTGACCTTATTCCATTTACTACTGTCTAATTTCTGAAGAAGGGTCTAGATCCAAAACATCAGCTTTCCTGCTCCTCTGATGCTGCGTGGCCTGCTGTGTTCATCCAGCTCTACACCTTGTTATACCACTACTCTCTAATTTCTTCATACTGATTAATCTTTTAGCCATTCTCTGGCATTATCTTTACTCTCATGAATTCTGTGCCATATTTTTATATTCTGAATGTACTTGCTATCATATAATAAACTGCATCTCGTTTAGGACCAGAATCCTTCCTGTTAAGTGATAAAGTGGTTTCTGTCTACCACAGTAGACCAAGTATTCCCTGTAAAGCTCTGACAGGAAAGAGGATGGTGGCAGCAAATACATCATGCTGAATAGTGGTGAGGATTCGTCTTACAAACAGGCGGATTGGAAAATCTCATTCAGCCTCCTTTACTCACCTTTAACAAAGTCTTTAATGAGCCTAATTACCTGCCCACCTTATGGGGTTGAATAGCCTTCCCAGGGCCTGAAATCAGCTGACCAAAATGACCAGAACCAGGAATGATACCTCAATATTTGAACCAACAGGTGCCAGTATTTTTGGCAACTTCTGTTTTTGCCAGATTTGGGGCCAGGGTGTGTCCAAAAAAATAGCTGTCATGTTTTCAACAGCAAAATATATCAGAATCTGAAATTGTATTTGGTCAGTTTGAAATATTGAAATCAAAGTCGGTAGTTCTTTAACAACCCCCTTTAATTCACACAGCAGTTTGTCTATTATTCTTTGGATGCATATTACTGTGTCTTTATATGCTTTTTCTGTTTCTTCTTTTGTTTTGTCAGCATCACAGACTAATATCCGTATTCTGCCAGCATCGATATGGCTAGCTAAACCAGACGTGACCTTTTGAGATCGAAGCCCTCATAATGAAAACTTTTAAATGAAATTAATGTAAAGATGAGCCTTGAAGATTTCAAGTGATGAGGCTGGACCTCTTTTCTTTGGCAACTTGTTCCGTATGGGAATGCCTTCAGAAAGAAAGACTGTGCAGACACAGTCTTGGAAACAAATAGTTTTTGTAGTTTCTGTGGATGATGACCTCATGTTTTATCATTGCCAGAAAGCACCAGGTACTATTTTGGGAATGTAAGCAAATTGTCTTTGTGTTACTTCTCTCTTCAATTCCACAAATTACAATAATTGTAAGGAGCAAACTACAAACTTTGTTTTGTGGAAGCATGGTGATAGAGTGTCGTGATAGGCTAGGACTTTTTTCACTGGAGCGTAGGAGGTTGAGAAGTGACCTTATAGAAGTTTATAAAATCATGAGGAGTATAGCTAGGGGTAATAGTAGGTATCTTTTCCCTAGGATGGGGGATTTCAAGACTAGGGGGCATATTTTTAAAGTAAGAGGAGAGAGATTTTAAAAAGACATGAGGGGCAAATTTTTTACACAGAGGGTGGTCCTTATGTAGAATGAACTTCCTGAGGAAGTGGTGGATGTGGGCGCAGTAACAACATTTAAAAGACACTTGGGTAAGTACATCAATAAGAAAGGTTTGGATGAATATGGGCCAGGAGCAGGCTGGTGGGACTACTTAAGTTTGGGATTGTGGTCGGCATGGACTGGTTGAATCTAAGGGCCTGTTTCCATGTTGTATGACTCTATGACTCTATCTCTCTATGAGAAGCCACACACAATACTCAAATTATTTCTAGTACAAAATTTGAGCTTATGTATCTTTCTCTAGAAAGAAACTGCTCAAAGAATGCAGAACACTCGATGAATGATATGTCTCCAACTTAATTTAGCAACTCATCACAATGTTCTAAATTGTCCAAAAACCATTTGCTGACTTCATGCACTCGCCCACCAGTTATGCAAAGAAAATGTTTGAGCACTGGAAGAAAATATATTAAACGCATGGAATGTAAGTGCAAATGATTCTAAGGAGAAGACACCATATGTTAGATTTAGTTCAATCACATTTTGTTCTGAATTAAAGAAGAGATTATTGTTGTTGCCTGAAAATAATAATATGTTCCATTTCACTTGAAACAATCTGAGACTCTGAAAAGGATATCCACAAGGTTATCTCTCTCTTGATATCTTGCTGTAATAATATTTTCCAGTATTTTGTCAATTCTCCAGTTATGATGCTGATGCTTAAAACATAATAAACTGAATATTGTTTAACTCCAATATGGTGATACTAAGTAGGTTTATTTTCCTCGACCTATTCCACTTTCTCTCCTATCTCTCTCCTCTTCACAAACATCAAGCTGTTGTCCAAATGAGAGGGTTTGGGGTTTGAGGAGTTGTCGTATCTACATTCATCGGAATAAGGATTGTCCATTCAGCCCTCAAGCTCTGCTATAGTTAGGTCCAGGAGAGAGATTGATAAATATTGCAGAGGTCTTGCCAAATAGGGTCAAATGTTATCTTTTTATTTAAACACAGTAAACATTAACAATATGTAGGCCTGGTATAGATCTGTTGCCTTGAAAGCTCTTATTGTCTGAGTATCTACAGCCTTCTTGGAGAAGAAAATTCCAGATTTCTATTACCTCCTACATTGTCCCCTCTAGGGTAGCAGGGTCATTTGAGATTTTAGGGAATGGTTGCCCCTTAAGTCAGGTCAAGTCAAGGAAAGGATCCCATGCTCAGGTTTGTGAACGAATCAGCAAATTTGCAGTCATGAGGTTGGATGAGCAAGATCCTGAAAAGACAATGACTGCTTATGCCCTGTGCCAGTCTCACAGTGATTGGCAGCCTGGCATGGTCACAAGGATCATAGCCATTCAGCAACATTTCACTTGAGCAACTCTCAGCTCCTTACAAAAGATGAGTCCATAACCCACCTTTCATCATAGCGGGAAATTATCCAAAAACATGCATCTGAGTAATTTGATTGAAAGAGGTGTCTCCCTCGCCGCCCATCTCCCCCAGTACAGATTATGGTGCTACACAAAACCTAGCACCTCCTCCTTCCCCTTCTCTCGGCCCTTAACTCCACATTCTTTTTGACACCACATAGCGATAGTGCACAAGTCTAATCATTGGTGTAATCAATAAGTAATAAGGGTGAAATGTACGGCCATTCAGACTGAGAAAATATCACCTAAATGACCATAAAATGCATTTAACAACATGACATCTCATGTTCCTAACCATCTCTGTTGGGTTGTCACCCTGTTTCTGAGAGTGAGGTAGAACAGAGACATTCTATTGCATTATCTCTGCTCCAGACTGTGATTCTTTTGGTTTTCGTACTCACTGGGGAGCCAGAAATGATTGGGACCCTGAACCGAGATTGAAAATCCAGGCCCATCTGTCTGAGCTAATGCAAAATCCAGCTAACACTTAGATGCTGAAAATGCTAGACTGTGAGAATGTATCTTGACTTCAACAGAACCGTAATTGGAGATCCAAAGCACTGACCTGTCCTACAAAGTCCCCATGTACCTACAATGTCCTGACTCTGAAACAAGTGTCGAAAGCTAGGTGCTCACTTTTCAAAGTTATCTGGTGTTCTGAAATTCAGTCATTTTAATGTTGATGAGAACATCAGTTTTGTGCTGGAGTTTCTACTGAATCATTTATTCAAGTAACTTGTAAAGGGGAGAGGTGTGCAGAACTACTATAAGATTAAGAAGTTAAAGCAAGGACAATAATTGAATTTGGAGGAACGCAACACTTTTGAGAATTTCTTTCAGACCAAGGATAGGAAAACTTACATTTTATTCAGGTTTAAGAATCTGAGGAGCCCAGGTATCAAGGTTAGATTTTTGTTTTATTGATATTTTCAGGTGCAGTAGCATTAACAAGATCCATAAGTGGTCTGAGACCATACAGTTTGGGATACACAAACAATCATTCAATTAGGAGCATGAGTAGGTCCTTCATCCATTTGAGTCTGCTCCTCCAACCCATCAGGCCATGGCTGATCTGATTACTCTGCATTCCTGGCTATTCTTCATAGCCTTTCATCCTGTTGCTTATTATGAATTTATCTACCTCTCCCTCAAAAACAAACACTCAGCTCCCACTGTCTTTTGAGAAAAAGAGTTTCTAGCACTCTCAACACTCTGTGAGAAAAACGTCTCTGCATTATTTTTAAACTGGTCATGTGCAAACTACCCAACATTTACCTCTATGATAGTGTAACCCAAATTATGAAAGTATCGCCTTGAGATCTGAACCAGATGTGGGATAAACAAATAATCTACTTTATTTCACATCACATAAACATGGCATGGTCTTGATCACACTCACTTTACTCAACCAATACAACTTGTTTTCATATGATATAAAATAACGAATGTACTACACATCCCCACATCAATGTTTGATCTTGCTTTAAATTGCTGACCCTGGTGAGAAAATTGGTCGTAAAGCTTTCTGTTCGAAGATTAGGCTGTTGAACTGTGTGGGCATCAACTTTATAGAATTGGCCTCTCTTTATAGTCAGAAGCATCCAGAAACCCACCAAACATGTGGGTATTTATTGATTGCCAAGATAAGGTAGAAAATTTCTTCTTGCTTCTCCATAGGCTTTCCCAGTATGAAAACCTAACTTACCAGCATTTGAACTACTACCATATAGCATCATAGGATAGCAAAGAAGTGAGCCATTTTTTTCTCATCAGGTCAATGCAAGCTCTTTGAAGGGGTTATCCAATTAGTCCTGATGTGCTTATTCATGGCTCTTTATATAAATAAAATGAATGAATGAACTCTGCTTCAAAATCCCAATGGCTAAACATAACTTGCCTCCCAGAAACACTTTGAAGTGAAATGGCCAAAATTCCTGAAGCTTTACAAAACATTAGTGTCAAGCACAGAGGCAGAATACCATCCAATATCATAAAGAAATTAGTGAAGAAGCGGTCTGGAAAAAGTAATAAGGTGGATAAAATATCGTAAAATGTAGGAGAAAGGAAATTCTGACTGGTATCTTTTTCTGAGGACATCTATTCATAATTGTTACACTGTTCTGAGAATATTGTAATGAGTCTTGATTTCCAGGCAGTTGTGCTAGAGGCAAGAAGATCTATAAAAGAAGATGGAAGCACCTGCCTGGAATTTTCTGAATTACATTCATGTAGAAAGCCCATTGAAATATATGCTGAGGTTTCTACATAATGTAGCCAAGGGGAATCTATACTCAAATTTCCTGTGACACTCATCTGCCTGCAACAGAAATAGTCACGATGCAGCCACAAGAAGTGGGAAGTACATGAGTCTGCTATTCCTCACTAACAGAATCTCTTACAATGTTGCTCAGGACAGGAAAAGTCTAATTATGAAGGCTGCTTCATCCTTCTGAAAGCCTGGCAGGAGTTGGCAGAGGTGTAAGATCATGGAGTTGCTGGAAGGATAGGAGCGTTGGAATGGGTGCACTGAGACAGACACATTTTGCCCAAGTGTACTGTTGGCCTCATGAAGAATTATTTTTAAGGAAAGGAAAAAAAAATTCTTAATCTCCAGAAAGCTTAATTATGTTACAGTCAGGTGACTTTGGTTGCTTCTTAATCATTGAGCTTAAGTCTATAACAGCATATTTGTATAAATGCAGGAAACTAGAGCAAGTTGTTAAGGAATGGAGAATACAGCTACATAAATTAAACAATAGCTTGGAAGTGGTGGAAAAGAGCAAGGAAGACTGCGACGTGTTGGTGTCGGTACCTAGAGCGGGGCTTCTGGCTGCAGGAGTCCTGGAACTGTATTTGGATCCTGGCTGATAAAGGTGAACTCTGTTTAAGTACTTTCTTTTCGTTCTTCTTTACCTCACAATAGCGCTGGATTGTGGCAACAGAATATTTTTCTCTGTATCTCCCTAAATATATGTGAAAATAAATAAATCATTCAAATTTGTGCAAGCAGTATTTCAACATAAGACTGGTACTTGATAACGACACACAAATTTCTTGGAAAAAATAAACATGAAAATCTGCTTTTACACCATTATTATGTTCAAACCTTACATGAAACCAGCAGGCAACATGTTTAAGTGTTGGGAAAGAGGGCTGAATTGGTAGTTAGACTTTAAAACTTGAGAGCAATAGTGAGAAGTACAAAGTTAATCCACATTCTGGCTTTGCAGACATGGACACTGGGTGAAAACTGGAAAAGGGGGCCAGGGAGAAACAATAGCAAGGACACCTGGATGGAATATAACATGGTAGGAATGGAAATGGATTGAGTTGCTCACATAACAGACTGCCTTTTATTCCTGTTTTGCTATTGTCAGGACATCTATTCCCTTGCTTGCGGCTTATTTTCTATTATTCAAAGCAACTTGATAGCCGCAGCAAAATCAAAACATGAACCACTTCTTTGATTCCAGGTGAAAGTGAGAGGCATGAAATGCAGGAAACAATTTGAGTATTGAGTGGAGGTGCAACCCTTTTAGGGGCGCATTGGCCTTCCTCTGGGGCATAAAGCAGGGAAACGCTGTTGTATTAAAAACTGAGATAGAGTTCAGTTTTGAACCATTGAATTACTGCAAAGACTGTGTCTTGTCCTTAATCAGACCTGTAATCTTTATAATTTGTTGTATAATTATTATGAAACAGTGCAAAGAAAAGTGCCTTAACAATCCTCCCAAATCCTATTCTGTGTGGATTTAATGTCGTTATTGCCAAATTCTTTTGTTGCTTCATTGTACTTTACAGTAGCCTTATGTTTGTACAAGGCCAGTGATTTCATCTGAGGCTGACTCAAATATATCCATATTATGTATTTATTGGCTATTGTTATTGCAGCATTTTAAAACAAACATAAAAAAGAAAGACTTGCATTTAGGTAGCACCTTTCATGATCTCAGGACAACTCAAAGCACTTTACAGCCATCAAAGTGCTTTTCAAGCATAGTCACTGTTGTAAAGTAGGAAGTGCAGTAGCCAATTTGCACGCACTGAGCTCCCACAAAACGGCATTGTGATAATAAAAACCAAACATTAAAAACTGACACACAAAACAGCATTGTGATAATAAAAATTGAACATTAAAAACTGACATTTTCCTAGCTCCCATCAGTTCTGAAGGAGGGTCACTGGAACTGAAATGTTAACTCTGATTTCTCTTCATAGATGCTGCCAGACCTGCTGAGCTTTTCCAGCAATTTCTCTGTTTATTAGCATTGTGATAATAACCAGTTATTGCTTTGCAGTATGGTTTGAGGGATAAAAATTGACCAGGACACAGGGATAAATCCCTAGCTCTCCTTCTAAATAGTGCCATAAAGTGTTTTTATTTCTGCCTGAGACATCTGACCTGGTCTAGGCTTATCCTTAATCAAAAAGACAGCACTTCCAACAGTGCAACACTTCAACATTGCTGCACTAGAGTAGGCTTGAGGCCTGAATCTTTTGACTCAGAAGAATAAGTGCTATATTTCCGTCCTGAGCCACACTTAGTGCCATTACATGCATTTCATTCATCCATTTCCATGTTTTAAAATTGTCACTTTTTGGATATTTGATTTTGGCTTGGATCTGGAGAAAATAGACTCGGAGCAAAATGTTAGCTGACACTTCGTTGCAATACTCAGGAAGTGCTACACTGTCTGAGGCGTCAGTCTTTCATTGGAAACATGAAACAAAAGTCATGTCTGCCATGTTAGATGGACATAAAAGATTCAGTGGCACTATTGTTAAACTGGGTGCCTGATGCCTATCAAGTCATAATTAACATCACAAAGCAGATTATTTTGACATTGCTGTTGTGGGGTACACCTATACACAAAATGATAATAGTGTTCACTCAATTATTACAGTGACTGTACTTAAGAAGTATTTTATTGGTTGCAAAGTGATGTGTGATTTCCTACATGTTATTCCATCCTACATATATGACAGGGACTAAGGTTCTTATTGAGACGTGTATGTGGAAGTTTATTAACATTTATGTACTCAAATGTACTCAGGTTTATACATTTACTCTGGGTACTTTGCACACATTATTATTGTTATATGATTTACATAAATAATAGGCTGACTGCTTGATTAAGTGGCTATACAGAAAGTCAGTTGGAGACCTCTGAGGCTACATTGTCACATGTTGTAATGTCGTGTAGTTGTCTTTAAGCTACAGTGCTTTTCCAAGATCTATGCAATAATACAACATCTCTAACGCACATCAGCACGTTATCTTCATATGTTAAGATAACTCTTTGACAAGTGTACAACATGACTGGATCTAATCCTTATACAATTGACACAACTTGATTATAAGGCTTCCCTCTTCAGTGAAGACTATCTTGTAACCTGGATTTAATATCCATTTTATGTCTAAAGGAATATCTTTGTTACAGTGGGCTTTCAAAGTCATATAAGAACATGTGGAATAGTCATCCAAAAGCTCGGTTTGTATAGTGCTTCAAAGTTGCCTCCTTAGTACTTCACAGTAGATACTGTAGTTATGGAGGTGGACTTGTGAGACACTTTCAATAGATTACTTTCATTGGTTTGTGGTCAGTGTCAACAATGAAGTGCTTACCAAATAGGTACATGTGGAGCCTTTATATTGTGAAAGTAAAAGTGAGGGTTTCCTTTTCTGTGTTGCTGTAGTTTGTTTGAGCTTCTGCAAAGACTTTAGAAGCAAACGGTGCCATTCTGCAATAAACAAGCTCTGAGGTCTTTCTGAGATACATTTACTTCTGGCGTGGTAAGCTTGGAGAGATCATAATATCGAAATATTCACAATATGTGGGGCATGAAAAGTTGAATAAACTGAGCCATCTTTGTAAAACACCTTATTCTTGTGAGGTAACTATCTTTTGTACATCTTCTATTTTGGTAAGACCAGTTCAAATATTGTTTGAGGAGTAGACTGATCCAAACTTGACTTGACTCATATTGATTTGATATTATTTTGCTGTTAAACATGGTACCATGTTTTCTTGCCTTTGCCGTGAGCTAATGGAGGTTTATGTCATGCTCATTTTTAGTTTTCTCAAGAACTGCAATGTCATCTGTGAAACAGAGATAACCCGATAAATTTCCTATGATATGATCCATTTGATGCTGGAATATGTCCTGGCTAACGGATAATCAAACTGGTAACGTGAATAAAAATGTCTGCCAAAGGAGCATCACATTGATTGCTTCAACTCCGGGACTGTGTTTTGAAGAAAGAAGGTACTCCACTTGCATTTTAGATGCAAGGTGACCAAGTGTTGCATTAAAAATTAAAAATACTAAAAATTGTCAGCTCTTGTGACTCTGGGGATAGATGTATGAACCAATAATATTCTTGGTGTCAAGCTTAGCACAACAACTGTTGTCTGAGAACTTGGAATTAATCTCTTCAAGAATAGGAATCTGTTGGATATATTTTTAATGCAACACTTGGTCACCTTGCATCTAAAATGCAAGTGGAGTACCTTCTTTCTTCAAAACACAGTCCTGGAGTTGAAGCAATCAATGTGATGCTCAACTTTGAGAATGATATTGTTTTGTACCATGGAATCCAGTTCTAGGTTGAGCTTATCCCTAATGTGAATACTGCACATATATGGAGAGCTGATGCTGTGTTGGAAATTATCTTTCACACATTATACTGCATTGCCAAAAGAATTTACCAAAAGAATCAAAACCATTTGCCTAGAGGTTGGTCAAATCACGGCTAGACTTGATGTTGCTATCTAGATTCTTTGGTGTTAGAACTGATATATTTGTCATCTCATTGATCGTGAGACTACATTTATCTGTTTTATGTTAAAGAGAGAGAGCACACTCTCAACTGTTCCTTCGTTCTGGTTGTTGTACTTCAGTACAGGTTGTCGCCATCAGTCTTGGTTGTTAAATGTGAACTTTAGCTCTGAACTCAAACTGATGATGGGTGATTGTTAAGAAAATAGCTTTTTACAGCTGACTTTTTTTAAATCACCTTCTCAGCATTTGGTAGCAACTTGCTGTGACTAGCCTTTGGCATTAACTAGCCTTTGGCTTGGAATGTCCACTTGCTGCAACTACGATACGATGTGGTTTCCTAGATGCTAGTCTTCATAACGTATAGTACAGAGATTTGGGTTCTTATTGAGACAGGTATCTGGAAGATATTAACACACAACTGTAGACTAATATGACATCCCAGACTTAGAAATATAGTCTGGATAGTATGTTTACTTAAATCGCTATTACATTATGTACATAGTTCACTACTGACTGAATAGCTGTCTGATTGCTTGACTAATGACTGCACAGAGAAAGATGAAAATCTCTTCTGCTAAAGCATCACATATTCTGATTATGTTTTAGCTGTATTAAAGTTATAGTGCATTTCAAGAGATCTGTGCAGTGATACAATGCAGCGTGAAACTCCTGAGGTTGTAGGTGGTGCTATATAAAGGCAAGTTCTTTATTTTGTTTGCAGAAGCTCATGGTATGCTAATAACTGCTATGTTTGCCTCCCCAAGAGTAGTGTTTACATATCAAAAGTGATTCAGCGATTTTGAAGCATTTTGAGACCTCCTGTGAATATGAAGATTTTCAGAGATGAGAAAATATATAGCATCTGCTTCAGCAACCAGTTTTAACTCAGAATTCATCTGCACCACCAGAGTCACTGGACTATTGATGGACACTGTGTAGATAATCAGTATCTCAGTTAAGATCATTTGATTCTTTGTTATAAGAATGCCTCACTGACCTTGAGTGAGCTGTTTCTTCCTATAGGATAATTAACAATGTCTGCTTTATTAAAGCTGGGAGCAATAGGAACTATTTGTTGTACTTTACTGTGCTTTTCTCAGGGCCTCTTGTTGGCTCAGTGCCAGATAAGGTGCAGACATGAGACTGAATTCAAGACAAGATGTTGTGCAGATTGTGTACAAGGTGCTTTCCATGTCTGGAATTAGTATTGGTTTACTGCTTTGGCGAGCTAACTCTAGACAGGGTTATTGTGATATTTCCAGCATATGTTTTTCACTTGAGCTGGGCTTAAAGGACTGATCAAATGGATTGCCAGAAGCTCTGAAATGTACTTGCTAATCGTACATTTTCAGGTGGTAGGTCAAAACGTTGAATCATGATTAACCTTTCAGTAATTGTAGCTCCTGCTTTGGATTTCATCCATAGTTGTACTAAATGCAGTTTGAGCGATTTCAATTGTTTAAGAAAAAATGCCCAGCTTTCACTCTGGTGGAAGATCAGGACCAATGCTGAACTGCAGCTTAATGAGGCTTGCTTGCTTTAAATAGTAATATATGTTACATCTCCCAGAGTTTCGTGTTCAGTAAATTGCTTCTTAAGTACAACAAAAACTGAAAGAACTGATGATGCTGTAAATCAGAAACAAAACCAGAAGTTGCTGGAAAAGCTCAGCAGCATCTGTGACGAGTAATCAGAGTTAACGTTTTGGGTCCGGTGACTCTTCCTCAGAACGGTTCATATGTACAGTGGCTGTTATGTTGGTAAACGTTGCAGCATTTTGGTGGGTGGCAGGATCTTAAAAACAATAATGAAATCAAAGACCATTTAATCTGCGAGTCATTTATTGTGATTTATGCCACATCATGAGTTTTGGGGTTGAGATGGACTGGTCAAGGAGACAAAGACAACAAGGTAAAGGTGCATATTCAGTATTAGACTTCTAAGTAACCCAATGTATTATGCATTAATTCTAAATATTGCAATACATGGCAATTACAGATATACCAGGCTCTGACTTATTGTTATGATACTAAGACTATGTTCTATTTGTGCTTCCTTCTTCACAACACTGATCAACACTAACCCTGCCAACAGTGTACTACCTACAGCTAATGGGCAGTACCAATGTGAGCTCATGGCATAGTTGTGCCAGGATCCTCAAACCCTTACACAACAACCAGTGAGTAGTGCACATAGGTGATCTGTGGGTGAAGATATTTCAGATTTCTTCTAAGTCTTGTGATTAAATACCTAGGAGTTGTTTAGCCCCCTTCTTCCTTACTGTTAACAGACTTATGAATGCACCTTCTTTGTTGCTGTAATGCTAAATTCTGCATTCTGTTCTATTACCCTGGTGTACTTATGTAAGGTATGATTGGTTTGGATAGCACGCAAAACAATACTTTTCATTGTATCTTGGTGCGTGTGACAATAGTAAATCAAATCAAATCAAAACAAATCAAATCAAATCATGAATGAAGCTGGGAGTGCCGTTCATGAATTTGTAGCATTTCTTGATCAAATACATTTTTACATTGTGCCTCGTGATACTTTTCTTCAGTTCAGGGGGAATGCACCACTAGTGCCAAATACTTTTCATAGAAACTAACAAAAATGTAAAACTGTGACAACATGGTTAGCAAAATGTATCAAATGTTTTTATCAAGATATGAATTCTTCCTTGCTCCTGAAGGCCAATTGCTGAGACTGCTTGGATATCACTTAATTTAAAGTGATGGGTTTTACTGGAATTTTCACATTCAGATTACTCTTCATATTTGTTCGGTTAGAAAATGGCAATGATGCTGAGTTCGGAGACACAGTGTAAAATACAGTTTGTATTTTACATCATCTTAAAATGCAGCCTTAGGAATTTCTTATGTTTTGTTAGAGGGATGATGATTCATTTGGTTTGCCTTTTGCATTGATTCCCTCAAGACTTTGCTTCAAGGAAATATGGACTCTTTCATTGCTACATTATTAATACCATTTCAGTGGGGTTTTATTGCTTCATAAAGAACCCATTTAAAAAGAGGTGAATAATTATGCACCCAGTTCAAATGGCTCAATGTGTAAGGCTCCCCTAGGCACATTAAAAGAAATAATAGTGAGCCACACTGTTTTGGGAGGCAATAGGCAAAGGAGTGGTTTGCGGAACATTTGATCCCTGGACTTAGATTTGTGTGAATTTTTGTTGAGGCACCGCAGAGTGGAGTATAGACAAGCATTTGTTTCTATTGCACTTTCTATAATCTTCAATTTGAAATGTTTTGCTCTCAGCTATATGTCTGACAGAGAACGTATGTTTTAAGTATTCAGGGCATTGCGATTGTATTGAGGCACCTAAAAGTGGAACATTTTGGGGAGGTGGTAACATAGTGGTAATGTCAATGGCCTAGTAATCCAGAATCTCAGGCTAATGTTCTGGGAACATGGGTCTGACTCCCACTATGGCAGATGGTGACATTCAAAATTCAATTAAATAATCAGCCTAATGGCAAGCATATATCCACTGTCAATTGTTGCCAAAAATAAAAATAGATCACTATTGCCCTTCAGGGAAGGAAACCTGCCATTCTACCTGGTCTGGTTTATATGTGACTTCAGACCTACATTATTGTAGTTGACTCTTAACTGCCCTCTGTGCAAAAAAAAATGCTGGCCTAGCCAGTGATGTGTATATCCCATGGATAAATGAAAACAAATATGATATATGGAGATGAGTTGATCTTTATTGTGCTTTCTGTCATTTTCAAGTAAATGTGTTTTATAATGTATTTTACAAACTTTGTGAATAAACTATATTTTTGGAAACAATAATCTCAGGCTAATTGATCTCATCCTGGAGATGGTTTGGATTGCTGGAATAGCAGGAAGACCATACTAACAATCAGGTATCACACATGACAACTTATAAATGGGTTTAACCCATGACAAACCTAATTAAAAGCAATATAATTATGAAAAAGAAAGTAAGGATATGAAGAGAGAAGAATTATTTCTTAATCCTTTCACTAGCAATGTTGAAGTTTTTGCAATGTTTGAGGATTTCAAAAAATTATGGTGCAAGTAAAAATTTCACACTGAGCCCATTTGAACTGTAAGGAACATCAAATGCGCACTTCACTAAAATCTTTGGATGGTGTAACCCCACTTGTAGATAAAAATTTAATTTTGCAGTTTGGTCAGAATGCTTTCTGAGCCTATTTGGTGATCAGCAGATGGTGCAGGAAACATCCACCACTAAAGATGTTCCTGACAGAACTGAACGGAGTCTGAGTTGGATGAACCACTAAACTGTGAAAAGATCAAAACTGCTTCAGCACAATTAAAATCACTGAAAGCCCATGAAGTGATGGAGTTCCAGCTGAGGTCATTAAAAATGGAGGAACTGTGATCCTTGTCAAGGTTACAGACCTGTTTTCAGCATACTAGGAGAAAGGGACAGTCCTCAACATCTTTGAGATAACTGCAAAAACAGGGCAGAGAAATATGACAGTTATCATTTTCATATGTGTGTGTGAGTACGTGTGTGCGCGTGTAATTGTAAACGATAATATTTTTCCAAGTCAGGGTGTGCACTGCTTGGAGAGAAACTTGCAATAATAATGTTCTCATACTCTGCTGCCCCTGTCCTTCTAGGTAGTAGTGATTGAGGGTTTGGTAGGCATTGTTGAAAGATCCTTGCTGAGGTACTTCAGTGCAACTTGTAAATGGTACACACCGCTGTTATTATGCATTGACAGGGACTGGACAGACTGAACGTTCAAAGTGGTGCATTGGATGCCAATCAAACAGGTTGCTTTGTCCTGGATGGTATCAAGCATCTTGAGTGTTGTTAGAGCTGCACTCATCCAGATAAGTGGAGAAAATGTCATCACACTCGTGACTTGTGCCTGTCAGATGATGGATACATTTTGGGGAATTAGGAGGTTGCTACAGAATTCATAGCTTCTGATCTGCTTTTGTAACTACAGTACTTATATGTTTGGCCAGTTCAGGTTCTGGCCAATGACAACCCTCAGAATGTGGGTAGTGGGGGAAAACATGGATGGTAATGCCATTGAATGTCAAGGGGAGATGGTTCAATTCTCTTTTGTTGAAAATGGGCAATGCTTGACACGTGCAGTGTGAATGTTACTTGTGATTTATTTGCTGAAGCCTAGATGTTGTATAGGTCTTCTGTAATTGGATACAGACTGCTTCAGTGTTTCAGGAGTCACAAATGGTACTGAACATTGCGCGATCATTAGTGAGCAGCCCCACTTCAGACCTTTTGACGGAGGGAAGGTCATTGAAGAAGCAGTTGAAGATGGTTAGGACTAGGGCACTATACTGAGAAACTCTGCCACTATATCACAGGACTGAGAAAAATGACCTCCAATAGCCACAACCACCTTCCTTTGTGCGAGGATTGCTTCAAACCAATGAACTTCTTTCCTCATTTCCCATTTTGGCCAGGAACCTTTGAAGCCTCTCATGGATAAACACTGCCTCGATTTCAAGGACAGACACTCTCACCTAGAAAGGAACAAAATACAGGCCCATATGCTACTTTCATAGATCTTACGAAGGCATTTGGTAGATAGCTGGATGGACTTTGGAATATAGTATCCAGACTCGATTCCCTCCAAGTTTCTTCACTGTTTTCTGTCAGCTCCACAAACATCAAGTCAAACAGAATTAAGCTCCCTCACACAGCTTTCCTAACAAGGTTGGTGGAGTAAGCTCCACTGCTAATCACTGACCTACACCAGAAATTAACATTGAGTCAAATAGAGTACCTATGTTTGACGCAAAAAGCTCATGCCTCTGATACTAGCATTTTCAGAGGGGCCTGAGGGCTGTAAAGCTGTCTGCAATAGCTCTACTGAGGCCAGTATCCTGCCACCAAGTTACCCTTTATGTAAACATGCATGGTACTTGACACTGGTCCAGTTTCCTCAGTGCCAGCTCTCACAGTGATCAGAACCTCTGACGCTCTCGTTATATCTGTCAGCCAGGGCTCCCTGATTAGAACAGGCTAACAGCCCCAATCAGGGAACTCATATTCTGAGGTCCACCTGACTGGCCTTGTGACAATCACTACACTGTCCATCAATGCTTAAACTTGCTGAGTAAATACCACGTAAACATTTTCAGGGCGCACAACAGAGGCAAATGTCTGAACATTGGCTTTGTCGGCATCTGAAGGTCTAGGTCAATAAATCACCTATCCAAAGGTTGAGGAAGGAGATCCTGCGAAAAGACTAGTGGTGTGAGTTAGATCAAGGGGCAGTAAGCAATGAAAATTTAAAAGCAACTGAGATAGGCCTTGAACAAGTTGGGGTGCTTCAAAGGAGGATAAATAGCAGAGGAACAAGGAGAGGAACAAAAATGTGAGTCAGTGATGAGGCCCATACTACCACTATTGCAGTTTGGACAGTGCAAGGTGATTGAATGCATAGCCAGTGAGCATTGTGAATAGCAAGGTCTTG
>NW_025967755.1:3332-25000 GCF_021869965.1 Rhincodon typus | reverse complement strand
GTGTCTTGATAATTCCTCTCTCGCTACACCTGATGAAGGAGCAACACTCCAACACTCCAAAATAAACCTGTTGGACTACAATCTGGTGTCGTGTGTATTTTGACCTTGTCGAACCCAGTCCAACACAGGCACCTCCATATAACAGAGAACAAGGTAGTCTCATTTTTCTAAGCTTCCCCAGCACAGAGCTCCAGTCTTTTGAGTAGTTCAGAATCTCCATTTGAGTTTAGCTGTAAAAGGATCATGAATTAAATGGTGCTGATAAATGCCTGGGTACCGGTGTGTAGAGGGCAAATGGGGTAGTGGTGGTAATAATTTTGCTGAGAAAAACATGACTTGAACACTTCCCATGAATTAGCTTGCTTCCAGCCCAACCGCATGGCCCAATCTCTGTATCCACACAGTCATTCTCAGTGTCTGATGGTTAGTTTCAATATTATGTGTTAATTATTGCCTTGTACAGGTTTAATTAGGAAAAAATGCTCTCGTTTTACTATTCAAAGCTGAGGAGAATTGATGCAACTCTCTCTCTCTTTCTCTCAGTGTCTCATGCAGGTTGCTGGAGGGGCACTGCTGGGTGCTAATATATATAATATACGGTATATATAAATAATGCAGGCTGTAGAGCTCTTAATAATGTAAACTGCTTCATCAGTCCTATATGGCCCACTCCCCCCTGTTCACAGTCCCTTTTAATATCAGCAAGCCAGCAAGCAGAATATTTTTACTGTTTTGTTGGAGGCATCTGTTACTTTACACAGATTAATAAAAGTTCGAGGATCATGCTGGTTTCATTTGCGTTGATTTGCATATTAATAGCACGCATATTAAGCAACTACTTCAGAGGAAGAGCTGAATAATTGAGGGCAACAATCCCGCACATTTTAACTTGATGTTCCTCATCTATATTCTCTTAACACCAGGGGATTCTGCGTGATTCTAGCCTGCTTGAAATTACCAAAAACCAGACCCAATTTGCATTGACCTTTCGATAATACATTTAATTAGGCCCATTGATGTGTAATGCTTCCGTTTGTTGGCCTGGTTAAACACTGGAAGGGTGAAAGTGATTGTACAGAGCCTCTGATACCTCTTACCTGTGTTACAATTGGACTGGGAATATATTCATATCCAGGCCACTACTGAAAGTCCTGGATTGATGTCCCCAGGAACCTTGGAATGCCAGGTCAATGGTTGCTTGTGAGATTAGCTTTGCTCATGTGAGTGTGGTTTTTTGATTAATTCAGCGAAAGCTTTCCTCTTTATTCCCTTCCAGTTCTCTAGCCAACAAGCCCCAGGCTATAGTTGTCTGACCTCCCTCCAGCACCTCCCTAAGGTCTTGTGCTTTCTGCCAGAGCCCAGGCAGGTACACATACTCAATCACAGCTGAGCAGCAAACAGCAGTCACTTACGCTGGTGCCTTTAATGATGCAAGACACTGCACAAAAAGGCTGTTCGAACAACAGGCAACAGAAGAGAGGTTGGGGAGGTGATGGGAGTTGTGGTTTGTATGAAAAGTTTTTAGGAGGCTTGGACAGATGAATCAATGAAGGAGTAGGGATTTCGCAGAGAGAGAATCCCAAAGCATTCAATCATGATTACTGTATGCCATTGAAGGCTGAGTAGAGAGGTGAGTCACATTTTGAACCAGAGCTAGGGGAGTGGAGTGTGCAATCTGGGATGTAAGGTTGGAGGAAGTTATACAGAAGGTAATACGGTGGAACAATTCTTGGAAAAATCTATGATTGAGGAAAAGAGTTCCGGAATAATAAGCTGGAGGACAAGAATTCTTAGGAGGCTGTTCAAAATTGGAACGAAGAGGATTTTGAACAGGATAGACGTAGTACTGATTTGGAGTTTGAGTAAGATGGAAGCTTGAGAGGATCAGTGGAAGGAAACTATTAAAGTGGGTATCTGTATGAAAAAGGCATGGGTTCAGGATGGTTAGGAGTGACTTGGGCTATTATATTGTTGGTAGTCTTGATAATGGGCTGGATGTGAGGTTTGTAGTTTTAGGTCATGTAGGTCACCAGGATTGTGTTCTGTTGAGCTCAGCCTGAAGGAACATGATCATTTTAAGGAAGCAATGTTTCTAACAAGGACTGGGCAGGGTAGCTGCTAGTGTTTTGTGGGAGGAAGTTCAGCTCAGGGAGGACCTGATATCGGGCTGCAAAATGATAAAGAGGTCAGGAGTACATTACAGCTCATCTCAAGTGCATAAGGTTGATGAGACACGACAATCAATTTCAACACTTCTGACTTATGGTGGGAGCAACTCCTGTCTGTGTTTCCTGAAGGGTGATTTTGATTGGATGTGCATAGCTAAGATCGAGCTCAGCAGTGATGCACCACATAGCTGAATAGCACTTTATTTTGCTACGGACATTCGCATGTTAAAAGGATGGCCGCATGCACATGGCGCATGGGGAGAAGCTAAAGCCACATCCCAGCATAAGTTGCCACCTTCAGGACAGAAGGGGAAAAAGTGGCGGCAGAGAGAGCGTAATATTATCTGGGATCCATGCAGAACTGAACTAATTGAAGCTTTCTCTAATCCCTGATTTATTTTAACTAACTGCACTTTTTTCTGCATTTACAGAGTATAATCGGAGAGACTTTCAGTTTAGCTGTTGACATCTATTGCTTGTCTCCTGATGGTCTCTTGATGTTTTTTTTTTCATTCCAGCTGATCACAGCAGCAGTATAAAATCTCCCCAGTGGATTTTGCTTAGTTACAAATTACCATTGAAAAATGAATTGCCTTGACAATATCTAATGTTTTGTGACACACCACAAAATACAAGCTCAGTGTGTGGAGTGGGGAAGGTGGCTCAATGGAAACATTAAATTAAGCATTCTGAGAGCTGCGAGTAATTCAGTTTTCTGCTCTATTGCCCGTGGTTCGCTGGAGTGGATGATGTTCCAGGGCACAGTCGAGTTTGTAATAAGTGGATGGAGCTTGCGTATCAAGTTTCTGCACTGTTCGGGCAGACCTTCCTGCTCTCCTGCCTGTGGAGTTGATTTAAGGCAGATTCAGACAGAGCCTGCATTCAGACACAAGGCTTTTAGTCTCTGTAGGGTAGAGCTGGGCTAGGAGGTGAAGGCAGGCAGTGGGGGTTGGGGAGGCATGAGCAGGACAGATAGAGAGGGGGATTCGAAATTAGACACTCTGGTAAAACGCTGATAATCTGGACTTGGAATTTGGTAAATTCATTCTCCCCAGTTCTGAAAGATTAAGCGTCCCTGGGCAGGTTCACAGAGTAAGGCTCATTTGTTTTTATTCGCAGGTTGTTTCCCTCCTCTTACCCCGAAAGCTCCAATATTTGGTGGAGATTTGTCATCCTCCAAGATCTCATCCAAGAGATATTCTTCGTCACTGCATCTTGGCAGCAGAGTTTGGGTGGGCAATCTATGGCCTCAAACCTGTTTGTGACTCCTTAAGGACCTCTGTGTCACCCAGACTTGATTGACTGAACCCAATTTTTCTCATAATTTTTTAATAAGCAAATTGAACAAAATAATGTTACATAGCACAAAAATCCCTTCAGCAATGAATATTTGAGCAGATAAAAGTGAGAACCTGTGAAATTTCAATCACAAAATTATGAAATTCTATCTGAAACACACTTGGATCAAACAAATCACAGTTGCGCTGTTGTTCCAAGCAAAATCATGTCATGTACAACTGCATTAATGGCTTATGTATTGCCCACTTGTCAATCATGTGAGTGTCTCACAGAGATAAGTGTACATGTTGATGAAAGAACATAACGGTGGCCCTTGTTTTGAGGTTTGTTCGCTATGCTTGTGAACTTCAGAAAAAACGTGTTGCATAGCAATCCAGAAACTGAGGGCTCTTGTGCCATATTAGTAGTGCCCCTGTCTCTGAGACAGAAGGTCTTAGTTCAAGTCCTGTGTCAATAACATGTCTGAACAGATTGATGTTTAGAAATCCATAACTGTATCTCTGTTACTTTCCATTGTTATTATCATTTGAAGTAATAGCAATGCAGCTCTTAAGATATTTGATTTTAGACAACCTTTTTTTTTTCAAAAATGGCTCTTTGCTGTTATGAATATTTCCAACCCCTGAACTGGGCAGAGCGTTAGACAAGCCATCCAACCTGGGAGGATAAACCACAGTCAAGCCCAATCTAGTGTTGATCCACCTCCTCCCAAGAAGGCTCACTTTTGAACAGGGATCCTGGACTGTGAATAAATTATCTGACACAAAAGCACTGAGGCCAACTTTAGAATTTCAGATGAAAGTAATTAACAGATGACAGAGATGGCAGTAGGAAATTGCTGATGTGTAGTGCTCAATACAA
Source organism: Rhincodon typus (assembly GCF_021869965.1). NCBI lineage: Eukaryota > Metazoa > Chordata > Chondrichthyes > Orectolobiformes > Rhincodontidae > Rhincodon > Rhincodon typus. The sequence continues at coordinate 20,672 of NW_025967755.1, read as the reverse complement.
CAGCCAATGGAGAACTTGCCAGCTGAGAAAGTACGTTTTAAAATTGCACTGTATATGCAGTGTTTTTGTATCTCAGACTGTCAGTTGTGTTTCTTTTAACTTCCCTGTGCCACAGCCTCCACCCTCTGTCTATAGAACTTTTGCATCTCTCTCTTTTTCTGTCTTCTCACACCCTTCACGTGGGTTTAATATTCTTCAGGAAGGATTTTGTCTGGTCCATATTTCTAAGGAAATTATACACTGATTCTTTTGGAAGTGAATGTAGAATGTATAATTAGTAAGTTTTCAGATGACATGGAAATTGGTGGTAGTGTTGATAGCGAGGAGGATGGTCTCAGGCTGTAGTCTGATATTGATCCATTGGTAAATTGGGCAGAGCAAATGCAGAACGCATTTAGTCCTGATATGTGCATGGTGATGCATTTTGGGAGGCCTAATATAGGAAGATTATACACAATGACTGGTTGGTCCTTAGGGAGTACTGAGGAACAAAGGGACCTTAGTGTACAAGTCCATAGATCCCTGAAGGTGTTAGCACAGATAGACAGGGTGGTGATGAAGGCACACATGATACTTTGCTTCATCAGCCAGAGGAGCAGGAAAGTCTTACTAAGAACATAAGAAATAGGAGCAGGAGTAGACCATCTTATCCGTCCAGCTGAGCCTGCTCGGCCATTCATTGTTACAACTTTATAAAACATTGGTTACGGCACAGATGGAATATTGTTTGCAGTTCTGTTCACCACACTATCAGAAGGAGGTGATTGCACTGGGGACGGTGCAGAGGAGATTTACCATGTTGTTGTCAGTACGGAAGGCTTGAGCTATAAAAAAAGGCTGGATAGCCTGGGACTTTTTTCACTGGAGCATATGAGGTTGAGAGGTAACTTTATAGAAGTTTATAAAATAATGAGGGGAATAGATAGAGTTAATAGCAGTTGTCTTTTCCTTAGGATGGGCGATTTTGAGACTATGGGACCCATGTTTAAGGTGAACAGAGAGAGATTTTAAAAAGACATGAGGGGCAATTTTTTCACACAGAGGGTGGTTAGTGTGTGGAATGAAATTCCTGAGGAAGTGGTGGATGTGGGTACAATTACAACATTTAAAAGATATTTGGATAAGTACATGAATAGGAAAGGTTTGGAGGGATATGGGCCAGGAGCAGGCACGTTGGACTAGATTAGTTTAGGATTATGTTCGGCATGGACTTCTTGAACCAAGGGGTCTGTTTCCACGCTGTGCGACTCTATGACTCTATGAGGAAAAATTGGATAGGCTGTGTTTGTTTTCCCTGGAGCAGAGGAGGCAGAGTGGGATCTGATTGAGGTTTACAAAATTATGTGAGGCATAGGTAGGGTAGATCATGAGAATCTTTTACCCATGGCAGACATATTTCTAAGACTGGAGGGTATACGATTAAGGTGAGGCATAAGTTGTTTAGAGGGAATCTAAGTAAAACTTTTTTCATCCAGAGTGTGGTAGAAATATGGAATGTATTGCTTGAGAGAGTGGTGGAGGCAGGTACTCTGGTAATACTTAAGGAGCATGTGGGTGAGCACTTAAAATGTCAATGGCACAGTAGGCTATGGACCAAGAATGGGTAAATGAGATTTATGTAGTTTGGTGTTTGTTGGTCAGCATAGATATGGTGGGCTGAAGGGCCTGTTTCTGTGCTGCATGACTCTACGACCAGCTTATTAGACAACAGTAACAAATGTAAATCATCTGCTTTTCCTTCTTTCTGTCGGTCCCACACTCTGTGAGCTCTGTGTGTAAGAGGGGTGGAACTGTTTCTGCGCCGCTGGTAACTCAGAACTCTGCTGTATTTCTGATGTCAAAGTAGCAATGGGATAAGGAGTTTCGGATTCTAGGGACTCTGCACCATACGTCTGATAAAAAGTAGCTGCTTTTTATCACATGGCACATTGATACAGCATTATCAAATTCCCTGGATGCACAAAAGCACTGGCTTCATCAGGTGGGGGCTGTTGTTGCCAAGCTGCATGCACCTCAGACCTGAAGGAGCTACTGTGGCTTTTATATTCTATTGAATACTTTAAAGTGGCTAATCCATTTTATGCCCAACAAGGCTCTACCTGTTTCTTAGGAGTATGATAAAGAACTGGGTCTGTAATGAAATGAATCGGATTAGACTCAAATTAGCATTGATTTCCTCTGGACATTGTCTGCTCAGCACCACTTTCAATTTCATTTTCAATCTCTTGGCTAAGGTCTCCCTTTGAATACATGTATCATTCGGATGATGTTGAAATGCTGATGTGCATTAAGAAGAAGGTCAGTTACAAGAAGCATGCCTTTTTAATTGGCATGGACAATCAGATGAGGGGCTTCAATTTTGAACGCAAGGAACTGAGTCAGACTCACTTTTGGCTTTTGAATTAAAAGAAGTCTACTTTGCGCAGCAGCAAAAAGAAAGAACTTGCATTTGTGTAGCACCTTTCATAACTTCAGGATTTGCTGAAGCACTTGACAATGAATGAAATATTTTTTGAAGTGTATAAATTACTGTAATGTACAGAAGGGTAGCAATCTTGCCTTTGAGGTAAGAGAATGTGGTTGTGTACATAATTAAAGCAGCCACAGTATTCCATTTTTGCCAGCACTATCCTCAGAAGGTAGATTAAGTGAGTCCTGTTATTCTGTTCTTGTGAACATGTGGACAATACCAGCCCTGAGGATATGGTTCGAAAAGGAGTTATTCGATTATCCCAGCCCCATTCACATGCTTCAAACATCTTTAGTGAGCAGAAATAAACAGAACCAAACAGTTATTTATCTCTGCTTTGGTGTGAGATCATGCTAAGCACAAAATGGCAGCTGGATTTGTGTGTTTAAATATAATCAAAGTCACATGCTGTGTGTGAAGTTTTGAGGTCTGGTACGTCAATATAAGTCTTTCATGATTTAAAACAAACTGCAGTCTCTCCACTGAATTCCCTGCCAGCCTGTCCTTCCTAGATATCTCATTCCAATTAACCCACATTCACAGTCATTCTCTTGACAGGTGAACTGGCCACTCCCATTGCGTAGAGCAGGCAAGAGATCTGATATGGGAACATTACCATCCAATCTAGTCATCGAATTCCTTACAACACTGTGCTTGAGAAAACAATGGTTTCAGAATATCTGCAATACTTCTCAACTTTACTCCACCCCCACTACACTTGGCCCTCCTCTATCAGACCTTTGAATAACTGAGTAATTAAAATCCCTCATTACACACGGACTACCTAATTCAGTAATATGCTAATTGTATTCTTAATGAGTGAAACCAGATTATGTTTGGTTATTATTTGTAATTAGAGCACTTTGGATGGACCACATGTGCATTAGTGGTGACCTCTCAAAAGGTCACTTATAGCAATGCTTCTATCCTGGTGGCACTAGATTTGGCTAATGTCACTTTATTGGTTTACTCCCAGATAATTCTAATTCAGTCGTGCACATAGAGGCTTGTTCTGGTTAACCCCCTGACCTGGAGGCTTATAACAGGCACCAATAATCAATTTAGGACCAATTGTTTGGTCCGGCTGCACCCACATAGATTGAACAGCCCTAACAGACCAATAGCATCTCTCTCTGCAATAATTAGGTTCTCCTTTATAATTATGGCTACATTCTCTCCTCTCTGAAATATTGAAAGGAGGCTTTTCAGTTTAGCATAATCTGCACCATCTTTTTGAAAGAGCAATCTACGAACCTGCACCTTTACCTTAATCCTGCGAATTCTTCCTTCTCAAGTATACTTCCAATGTACTAGCTATAGTTACCATTGAATCTGTTTCCACTACCTTTCAGGTAATGCAATTCACTGCATTAAAAAAATTCTCATCTATCCTATGCTGATGTCCTCTGACAGCTCCACAGCCAGTGGAACCAAATTCTCAATATCAAAACCTTTCAGAGTTTTGAACACCTCTATTAGATTTTGTAGGGGCTCTTTCTAAAAAGAGGTGACACAGGACTCTCACAAGTGCTCTGGCTGGTGTGTGAGAACGCCCTCATCTCAGCACACGCCCTATTATCTCCATTAAATACCACCCCTCAGATGGAAGATTTAGCACACATGGATCCTGAAGTAAGCTTGATGGGGAAGCTTCAATCCCTGGAGATACCTGAAATATTGGAGGGATGGAAGAGAAACTGCAAACCAGCAGGGGTTTGGAGGTACAGTGATGGATGAAATGGGAGGGCCTTATTCACAAGGGTTGAAATAACTCCACAGAGGCTGGTATCCTAACACCAACCCTCCTTTTATTTACACATGGAAAATTCTTGACACTGATCCACCTCACTCAGAGCCAGCTCTCAGAGTGAAGAGAATGTCTGTCACTCCTGTTCTTATCTGCTAACCGGGGTGGGGGCGGGGGTCCCTGAATGAAGCAGATTACTAGCCCCAATCAGGAAACTCATTTTAAATGAGGTCCACCTGGCTGACTTTGTTACAATCACTACAAGGGGATCAAACATTCTGGAGAATGATGGAATGATATGTGGAGCTGAGAGAGAACACTTGATGAGAAGATCATGAGGAGAGATGGCAAATCAGGTATAAGATTAAAGAGAGATTGGGCAGTATTTGAACACCTTTGCATCCAACATTGGATCCGGAGTGTTTCAGGTGCCTGGTAGATATCTAAAGCAGACATTAGATTGACGTCCTTTGTGAGCTGAAGGGCCTGAGCTTAAGTTAGCACTTTGATTGTTCTGAGGGTGTGCTCCACGTAGGATTCTGCAGCTTTTCTTTTGGCTAACTAACAATTATTCTCAAAAGGTAAGTTGTTGAAAAACAAAAGCAAGTAAATAAAAACAAAAAAATTGCTGGCGAAGCTCAGCAGGTCTTTCAGCATCTGTGGGAAGAAAGCACAGTTAACATCTCTACTCTTCATCAAAACAATTAAATAAAGGCTGCCTGTGAAGTTAGGAGGAGCAGGTGATGCTGTTGCCACAGTAACCCCAAGGCAGACTTTACCTTCAACGAAGCAAACAGCCTGATATGCAGCAGAGGCGAGGTATGACAGGCACTGACAACTCACTTAAACTTTGAAACTTCCATAGTGATGCAGTTTATTCACCATTAATTCTGATTGTTTCCCAGCCCCTCTGTCAGCAGTTAGCGGAGGAATCCGGTGATTTGTCCGACAAAATAAAAATTCAGGGTTCCAGGCTGTGAAGACTATATTGTGTTGAAAGTGGGTAACTCTGTTGGCAGTTGTCCTCATGAAGGACCATTCCAGATATAGTATTCGCTGAAGAAAAACAGAAAATGAAGAAAAAGAAACCTTTAAATCCTCCCGAAGAAACTTAATATCTGGATTTCAAGGAATGCCATGTGGTAGACCTGGAATCAGGCACTGAGGTAAGTCCTGAATAATTGCTGCAGCGTAATCCCCTCGGTCTCCATGAGAGACCCAGAATAAATATAGGAGAACATTTACCATTCGCCGGAGTCTGAGAGACCCTAAATAAATATTGCAGACATTCCCCATTCACCAGGCTCTGACAGGCAAAGAATAAATACAGCAGGATATTCTAAACTCACCATGATCCACCAGAGACCCTGAATAAATATTGAACAGTATTTCCCACTTAGAGGGCTCTGCATCATTTTGCTCCCTTTCCATTTCTCTCTCTGTGCCTTCCACTTTCGGCATCAGGTCTCTTACCCTCTCGTACACACTTTCTCCACTTAATTAAAACCACTGAAGACTCTTGCTGATGTGCAAATTACAGAGGAGGCTAGCATTGGAGTAATATATGTGTTGTCTGCCTCCCTGTTGATGTGAAACAAGTAGCTTCTATTAGGAAAGTTTGTTTCTGTTTAAAGCAAAATAAGATTATTACAGATTACTTCAGAACCCTATCAACAATCCAAGCGCAACCACACTAATCTAAACAAATCACGGCCACCGCCATTGTCTCAGCGCTTGTGCTAACTTGATGATATTCCACTCCACAGTCTCTCGATGCATTTTATAACCTCATTCAACACTATCTCTACTTTCTGTCGTCACCATAGAAACTCTGTATCTGGAGAGGTTCTAGATTTTGATAACACTGGACGGCAGAATGGGGCAAAGATAAAAGAAAAAGGCAGGCGCTTGTGGAAATGAGCAGTTTAAAAACACTCCAAACCCAACAAGATAAACATTACTTATCACCTCAAAGGCATCAGAGGCCATAAAACAATTTGTTCAGCAAACAGCTTCTTTCTTAAGAGTGTATTGAACGAATTTCTCATTAAGTAGTTGAAAGTTATTTTTATATATAAAAAAACTCTTGACACAGTACTGAGGGAGAGACTAGCCAGAGCTGATTCTTTTTGCTCTGACTTTTTAACAGCCTAATGTGCTGAGAGGATAAAAACGTGTTGAGATCGAATTTAATTTAACAGCAGATACAGCAACTTGCATTTCTGTAGCAATTTAACATAATAACATGTCCCAAGTTGCTTCAAAGGAATGGCATAAAAACACAAAGGTTTGACACTATATAAGGTGCTATTTGATCAGAGGCATAAAGCTTGGTCAAAGTGCTGGGTATTAAGGAGCATATTAAGAAAGGAAAGAAGTGGAAAGGTTTAGGAAGGGTATTCAGAGCTTAAGGTCGAAGCATCCGAAGGCACAGTCACAAATAGTGAAGCAATTAAAATTCAGAATGAATAAAATTCAGGCGAGTAAATTAGAGGAATGTAGATATCTCAGAGGCTTGTTGAGCTTCAGAGGTTTCAGAGATGAGGTAAGGGTGAGATTATGGATTTCTGCCTCACAATAGATTTTGCTTTAAATGATAGAAGTTTTGTACATTCTTTCATTTGAATGGAATGACAATTAATAATAATTATTGCACCAATTTGGCCATTTTACTGGGGTAGTCTTAAAGAAGCTTCATCAAATTAAAGATACAGAAAGCACAGAGAAAGGCCATTCAGTCCATTGCACGTATCTTTGTTGGTTCTTTGAAAGATGAGTCATGTTGAGTCCTACAACCCTGTATTTTTCCATAACCCTCAAGTAACCCTCCCTGGAAGTGGCCATACAAGTAGATAGGGTGGTAAAGAAGGCGTATGGCATGGTGGCCTTTACTGATTGGGAATTCGAGTACAAGAGTCAGGATATCATGTTGCAGCTTTATAAGACTTTGGTAAGCCATACTCAGAGTATTGCATTCAATTCTGGTTGCCACATTACAAGAAGGATGTGGAGGCTTCAGAGAAGGTGCAAAAGGAGTTTACCAGGATGATGCCTGGATTAGAAGGTATGAGCTATTAGGAGAGGCTATTCAACCTCTGCTTGTTTTCTCTGGAGCAGCAGAGGCTGAGGGGAGACTTCTTAGAAGTCTGTAAAATTATGAGCGGCATAGATAGGGTTGACATTCGGAATCTTTTACCCAGCATTGAAATGTCTAATACTAGGAGGCATGTATTTAAGTAAGAGGGGGAAGTTCAAAGGAGATGTGAGGGCAAGTTCTTTTTACACAGAGAGTAGTAGGAGTCTGGAACGTGCTGCCAGGGATCGTGTTGGAGTCAGATATACTAGGAGCGTTTAAGGGACTTTTAGATAAGCACATGAATATGCATGAGTTGGAGGGATATGGACCAAGGGCAGGCAGAAGGGATGAGTTTAATTTGGTGTTATGTTTGGCACAACACTGTGGGCCAAAGGGCCCGTTCCTATGCCGTACAGTTTCATGTTCTATGTTCTTATTTGTCCTCAGGTACCTTTTATAAATTATTTGTGGAATCAGCTTCTAGCATTTTTTTCAAGTTAACAGTTACAAATCCTGGCAACTCTAAATGTGATTTTTTTTTTCTCCTTACCTCCCCTTTAGATTTTTTTTACCACTGATTTTGAACCTTTGACCTTTAGTTGTTTACCTGCTCACCAGAAGGAATTAAATCATTTTGAAACCCTCCAACCTCTCAAACGGAGACACTTTCCAACTTTTCCAAACTCTCCTTTAAGCTGAAGGACCTCCTGTCTTATAACGTCCTTATAAATCTGCTCTTTTTCCCTGCCAATTCTCTGCCCATCTCCTTTTGAAGGCGTAAATAGTAATTATTGAAGGCTTGTCACTTTAAGCATTCACTGTCTCCATCACAGAAGCAGCAGTGTGTGCTATATGCAAGTTGCACATCAGCAATTCACCAAACCTTCTTGAACAACACCTTCCAAACTCACAAATGCCTATAATTGGAAGTATAAGGGCAGCAGATGCATGGTGGCAGACACCACCAGCCGCAAGATTCTCTCCAAGCCACACAGCATCCTGACTCAGAACTATTTGATCAAAATTCTGTAACTCCCTTCCCAACAACACCATGTCTTACCCCAGATGGACTGTGGTGGTTTTAGAAGACAGCTAGTCACCCTGTTTGCAATGGCAATTGTGGATAAGCAACAAATACTGCCCTTGCTTGTCCCTAGTTGCCTTTGAGAAGGTGGTGGTGAGCTGCCTTCTTGAACCACTGTAGCTTGGCCCATAATGCCCTTGGAGGGGGTACTGCCAGGATTTTGACCCAGCTACAGTGAAGGAATGGCAATATATTTCCAGGTCAGAAATCACATGACACCAGATTATAGTCCAACAGGTTTATTTGAAAACACAAGCTTTTGGAGCCTCAATCCTTCTTCAGGTGTTATATTTCCAAGTCAGGATGGTAGGGAGCATCGCATGAAAGAATATTCAAAACTGGAAGCAGGCAAAATAGGATTGTCTTATTTAGCCCTAATAGTTCTCAGGGTTAAAGGGAGTGAAGGGCATGGAGAGAAAATGGAAACAGGGTACTGAATTGGATGATCAGCCATGATCCTACTGCTTGGCAGATCAAACACTTAGAGCCAAATAGCCTATTCCTGTTCCTATTTTCTATGTTTCTGTGTATTTTATCCAATTTAATGAGTACCAATCCAAATAAAAATTGTATTTTCACCTTATTTTAGGCAAGCTTTTAGCATGCAGTACCTTCAGATAAGGACTAGCTTTCTGGGGTCAAAATATAGGATTGCAAAAAATCCTTAAAAAAGATGAAGGTCTTTTTTGTTTGAAGAAACCTAAACTGCGTAAAGCTTCATTGTTGAATTTCTAGTTGCAAACACAATGTTAACTGTAACAACAGCTGTACTAAGGGCCTCGTATTCTACAAAGTTTCAGTGGTAGATCCAATTGAGCAAATACGCCAGAGGAAGGTGGTTTTCATTGGCATCCCAGGCACCCACCATACAGCCAAGCAATATAAGGTAGGTGGAAAAGACTAATGGAGTATTTCAATGATGAATCATATGCATGAAGCATCTGGAAGTGGCTGAGGCGGAATTATGCAAAATTCAGGAAGCCAGTCAAGAACTAACTATCTTGCACATTATTATATTAGTTATCTATCCATAATGTCATAGAGTGGAATCGAATCCCACTCAGGGACTGAGTACAGAAACCAAGGCTGAGTCTCCTGCGCAGTATGATGGGAGTGCTGCATCAACAGAGGCACCATCTTTCAGATGAGATGCTAAACTGTAGGGTTTGGATCTGTCTGCTTGAGTGGATGCTTCAAAAGCCTTTTCCCTCTGTGACCCCACATTAATATCTCAGACCTGATGTGACCTCAGAGTGAAAACTGTCAAATGGTGGAGAGAGAGTTGGGTGCATTTTAAGACTCGTTTGGAACTGCTGGGTTTGCCCTAAAAATGGAAACAGCCACCTTTTTAGTGGCTGTGCTTGTAACATCAATCAGATCTCAGAGAACAGGCTGTTACACTAAACCCACCAACAAAATATTCAAAATATTCTATTCACAACTTTTCCCAGCCTTCGGCTACTTTGAAGAGGCTTCACGACCATCAAACCTCCACTGGCTATCGCTGCCTCATAATGCATGACCCCTAAAACCATAACTCATGACCTCGTTTGGTTGGGAGAGGGATGTTGTAGTGGTCACAGCACACGTTTGGGAACCTCTGATATGAAACATCCTCTGTCACAATTTCAAAGAAGACCATGGGGTTTAACCTCTGATGATTTGGTCAATATTTCTCACTCAATCAACATTACAAAAACGTAGGTGTTTGTTATTCCATTGTTTCTTTGTGGGAGTTTGCTGTGTGCAAATTGGCTGCTGCAATTCCCCCATTACAATGATGACTACACTTGATCAGTATTTCAATGTTATTTGGTTGTTGTGAAAAACATTACACAACTGCAAATCTTTCTATTCACAACTTTTCCCAGCCTTGTGCTACTTTGAGGTACATCAAAAGATTGGCATCATGAATGTTATACAGCATGATGAGTATACTTTGCCCTGATAGTTTCCCATTTTTAAATTCTTAAAGGTATCCCTTGAATCAAGACCATTAAGAACAGTCACAAAACCAGTTCCTATTCATGATTAAAGCAAAGGGGTAATGTAGCTCTGGATAAAGTGCACCTGAAATATAATTGTTTATAAAGCAAGAATAAGCTTATATCTGGATGTTGCTGAGAATGAGGGGATTTGAGTTATAAAAAAAAGGTTGGAAAGGATGGGATTTTCTTCACTGGAGCATAGGAAGTTGAGGTTATAGAGGGGTTAATAAAATCATGAGGGGCATAGATAAGGTGAATAGCAAAGTTCTTTTCCCGAAGGTGAGGGAGTGCAAAACCAGGGGGCATAGTTTTAAGGTGAGAGGAGAAAGCTTTAAAAAGGACATGAGGGACAATTTTTTTTACACAGAGTTGTGTGGAATGAACTGCCAGAGTGGTGGATACAGGTACAATTATAACATTTAAAAGACATTTGGATGAGTACATGAATAGGAAGGGTTTGGAAGGATATGGGCCAAACGCAGGCAAGTGGGACTAGTTTAGTTTCAGGATTCTGATCAGCATGGATTGGTTGGACCAAAGGGTCTGTTTCCATGCTGTATGACTCTACGACTCTATAAATCCTACAATTTCAATGCAGCTGCACAATGCATGCATATGTTACTGTGACTACAATGGCCTGTACCGTGACTCTATGATTTGATTTTAACTGTATGTCATTCTGCGTGCTTCTGTTTTAATATCTCATGTCAAATTCTTTGTTTCATGGGAAGGCCGCACCTTCCATGTTGCCACAAGAGAAAGCCATCTTTTGCTGTACCTATGAATAGCAGAGTGACTGATGTTGCTGATACTTCCTGTTATACTTTGGATTGAGCCTGAGGCAGGAAGGTTAAGTGCTGTGATGACTTTAGGAGCTACAGGCAGAAAGAAATGGCTGTAGGGTGGTGTTCAGCACACTATGACACAACTCTGTCACAATGTCTCCAGTGGATTGTCGTTTAGATCAGAATCACTAAACAATTTCAGATTAATGTGCACTCGCCTGGGTATGTGATGCTAGTCCATGACTGGTGTAATCTTGGTATAAGTTTCCTTTTCTTCTTCCAAATAACATGGGTGTAACAGTATTCCCCACTGAGAAGTCCATGGTCCAATATAAGTGACATAAACTGAAATAAGCAGTGGTGATAACAGCATAAATACAAAAAAGAGAAAAAAATGGGGAATAAAAGGAAAAAAAATCCTTTCCTGAAGCTGCCAAAATCAGGTCTGAAAGAAATGGCAATTCACCTTAAGACAGTGTTTTCTTCTCAATGGTCAGCTTCATACAATCACTTTTTAAAGAGATATTTTAACTGTTTAAGATGAGTGGACTGAACACATACTGAATGAATGACAGAGTAAACAGAGACTTCATAAATCTATAAATTTACATTTTAACATTTCAGTGAAATTCTTGCTTTGCTCTGGCTGAAAGCTTCCAGCAGTGATGGTCCAAATGTCTGGAAGTGGTCGGCAAACAACAACATAAACCACAATAACTCATATTTATGTAACACCTTTAATGTAGTAATACATACCACTGTGTTTCGCAGGGACGCGAGTGGTTAGAGTCAGTTGGCTTAACCCAGAATTGTGGAGATTCAACAGATATGATTTGTGTCCACAATTTCAATGACATTGATTGAGGAGGTGCAGGTACCATATGCAGAGCCTCTAGACATTGATTGTTCCAAGAAGCAAGTAGTGAATTTGGAGTCACCAGGTACCCATTCTGACTATCAGTGTCTAGTTTCTATCTGGGACATGGTAGAATAACAACCATTAGCATGGGGGGGGGCGGAGTTGGTTATAGTGAAGGTGATAATGAGCAATAATTTCCATCAATAGACCTCTTGCTGCTCGCGAACAACAATCGCATCTCAACATCTAGAACTCCATTGGAAACTGCAACTCATTGTCGGGAAAGCCCTTGCCAGAATTCTCAAATGATTCTCCAAGATTTCTCATTATATCCCACATCATTAAGGGCCTGAGATAATTTGGCCCACAGATCCTGAGGAGTCTTGACAATGTAGCTGTAGAAAGGACGTTTCCTCTTTCAGGAGTATTTAGAACCAGGGGTAACTGTTTTAAAATTTGGGGTTGCCCATTCAAAACAAAGATGAGGTGATATTTTATCTTTGATGGTTATGAGTCTTTGGAGTTCTTTTTCTGAAATGCTGACAGAAACATTTTTAAGACTGAGGTAGATTGATTCTTGTTAAGAAAGGGGGTGAAAGGTTAAGGGGTGGGGAAAGTGGGAATGTGGATTTGAAGTTACATTTGGATCAGCCATGACAGTGGAGCAGGCTGAGGGGCTGAATTACCTAATCCTTCTCCTTGTTCAAATATTCGTATCAGGGATCAATGGCAACTGGGAAGAAGTTGGAATCATGGAACATTTTTCTCATCTCAATCCAGGCTCACTGAAATTTACCAGCATTCTTGATACCACTCTGGTATGACTAACTAATATAGGATTGATGAAGACCCAGTTTGCAGTGTCCTCTAGCTGGTTGCAATGATAACTATTACAGGTGCTCAACAAACCAGTTAGGGAACAGCAAGACAAAAATATTTTGATATATAATGATTACATGATTTTGTTTAGGAAGGTGTTCAGGTGAGTATCACCTCCATTTGTTTTCACAAAAGAAACAAATATGGAAATATCAAGACATTTGTCAAAAATGTAGTGTTTTTGTTCTGTTTGATGCCTTCTTTCTGATTGATATTCATTCTGCAAGAAGTAGCATCTTCACATTACACAGACACCGTGTACAGCTGAAAATGATACTATCTACAAAACTATCCCACATGTAGACTTGGTCAAATAGTTAGGTGGCTGTTATATTGACCAAATATCTGGTTGATTGGCCTTCTACCCAGCTAATTAGTGTGGAATCTTGAGGATATAGAGTCATAGAGTTGTACAGAATGGAAATAGAACCTTCAGTCCAACTCATCTGCACCAACTAGACATCCCATTCTAACCTAATCCCATTTGCCAGCATTTGGCCCATATTCCTCTAAACCCTTCCTATTCTTGTGCCCACCCAGATGCCTTTTAAAGTTTTTAATTGGACCGACCTCCACCATTTCCTCTGGCAGCTCATTCCATACGTGCACTGCCCTCTGTGTGAAAAGGTTGTCCATCAGGTCCTTTTTAAATCTTTCCTATCTGACCTTAAACCTAAGCCCTCTAGTTTTGGACTCCCCAACCCTCAGGAAAAGACCTTGGCTATTCACCTTATCGATGCCCCTCATGATTTAATAAACCTCTATAAGGTAACCCTTCAGCCTCTGACACTCCAGGTAGAGAGGCTTCGGCCTATAGCTCAAACCATCCAATCCCGGCAACATCCTCGTAAATCTTTTCTGAACCCTTTAAAGCTTAACAATGTTCTCCCTATAGCAGAGAAACCAGAACTGAATGCAGTATTCCAAAAGTGGTCTCACCAATGTCCTGTAACATGACGTCCCAACTGCTATACTCAATATGAATGCCATATGTGTATTTATTTTTGAAATAGTCTGTTTAAACATGTTGTTACATGACACAGGTGGGACTTAGCCTAAGACCTACTGACCCAGAAGCAGTGACACTCCCACTTTGTGACAAGGTTCTAGCTGGCCGAGTGACTGGTTAATTACATGGTAAGCTGCTGATGGCTGATTGATTGATGATCTGTTTGGCTGGTTTCTGATGCCCCAATTTTTGTTTTGATATTGACTTTTGAGAAAGATCTGATGCTGACAAGTCAGTTCACTGAGTGGTCAGTTTGGTAGCTAGCCAAATAATTGTCTGGTTAATTGATTGATATACCTGGTTAAGTAGGTTGGCTGTTGAATCCTCAGTGATTGATTAGATTGATTGAATAGTTGGTTGTCTGATTGTATGGATGGCTGCATTGTTCAGAATACGAGTCAATGAATATGGGCTGATTCTATATAATGGTAGCACAAGTGGAAGGCAATTCCATTAAAGGTCAAAGTAGGGTTGAATGCCTCATTTGCTGAAGTGATAGCATCCTTCCCTCTGGGTTAGGAGTCCTGGGTTCAAGTCCTAATTGCTCTACACGTATGTGATAATTACTGGTTGATTAGGAAATATGTAAACTCAGTATTGATCAGGAACATTTGCCTTCCTCTTCCTTTTCAACTTTGATGGGAAATTGACCATCATCAATTTGATTCATTACTGGGTGTCCAACCAATGAAAACCCAAATTACCCCAATGTCTAAAATAGCTAGCAAGATATGGCGACAACAAAATAACGTATGTGCTTACGTAAATAAATTTAAGCTGCTTTTCCAAGAAAAAAATAGTGCATATTAAAATCAGTAGAAAGTTACTTATTTGAATTAGATCAAACTGTAGTTAAAAATATAGAGCAAGAAATGGGGACGAAGCAGAGTAAACATTTGGTTAGAGGTAACATCTTTAGAATCTTTATTTAAATATTGAGTTTAGTTTTGTAGGATTGCTACATAATGAAGATTGTAATGATACCTGAATAACATTGTTATTGCACTAGTAATATATCAGTAAAAGAAAATAAACTTGTGTCTATGTAACATTTTCCATTATTTCAGGACATCCCAAAGCACTTTACATCCAACCAGGGACATTCTGAAGTGTGTCACTACGGTAATGTAGGAAATGTAGCAGCTAATTTGCACAAAACAAGCTCCCTCAAACAGCAATAAACTTATAAGTGGATAATCTGTTTTTCTATGAAGGTGTTTGCAGAATACATATTAACAGTAAAGGTAAAGTTGTCTTAGTCCCAGAGGACCATAGGGCTGCAGTCTCATTAGAGAGACAGAGACGGTTGGTGGGGGTTTAATCTGAGAGTCACCACACCTCAGACAAGGAATGAGGATGCGAATGTGAGGCCTTTATAGTAGACCCATTAACCAGGACTCAAAGAATAGCTCTTCTTTGAAACAGCCATGGGGATCTTTTACATCCACCGGGGAGATAGAATCCTAGGTACCATCTCCTCTGAAAGATGATACGTCTGACAATGCAGCATTCAGCTGGTACTGCACTATTGTTTCAGCCTTATTTTTTGTGCCAGAGTCCTTGGAATGAAATTCTATCCCAAGCCTTCTGATTTAGAATCAAGAATGCTGTCACCTGAGTCAGCACCGATATGGGGATGTTTAAACTTTAGCTGGGAAGGATTGAAAGAAACTCTAAAATTTGCCAACTGCCTTAAGTTGAGAGAAAGTAATGTTGCTCGTGTGTAGGCTTTTCATACTGTGAAGACATTGTCAAGTGTTCAACAGCCAGAGAGGCTTTTTATGGTGGTCCTTGTACAGAACAGAGAATGATCAGTGCAGAACCCTAGAGAGGTTCTCCCCTCATTCTGTCAATTATACAATTCAAGAATCAAAATCCGATAGAAGAAATACAGTACTGATATGCAGTAAATGGTAAGTTCCTGAGGAGTGTTGTGGAACAGTGGGACCTAGGAATATAAGCACATAGTCCATTGAAAGCAGCGTCATAGGTAGACAGGGTGGTGAAGAAGGCATTTAGCATGCTGGCCTTCATCGGTCAAGACATTGGATGTAGGAGTTGGGATGTCATGTTGCAGTTGTATAAGTCGTTAGTGAGGCTGCGCTTAGAATATTGTGTACAGTTTTGGTCACCCTGTTATAGGAAAGACATAGTTAAACGGGAAAGTGTGCAAGCAAGGTTTATAAGAATGTTGCCAGGACTAGTAGGCCTGAGTTATAGGGAGAGGTTGGCCAGGATAGGACTTTATTCCTAGGAACGTAGGAGATTGAGGGGTGACCTTATTGAGGTGTATCAAATCATGAGGGGCATAGATAGGATGAATGCATATCATCTTCTCTCTGGGGATGGGGAATTGAAAACCAGAGGGAATAGGTTTAAGGTGAGAGGGGAAAGATTTAAGAAGGACCTGAGAGACAACTACTTCATGCAGAGAGTGGTGCATATATGGAATGGGCTTCCAGAGGAAATGATTGAGGCAGGTACAATAACAAAATGTTTGGATAGGTACATAGCTGGGAAGGGTTTAGTGGAATATGGACCAAATGTGAGCAGTTGGAACTAGCTGAGTGGGCACTATGGTCAGCCTGGACCAGTTTGGGCTGAAGGGCCTGTTTCCATGCTGTATTACTCTATGACTCTAAAGGAACTTTATGTTCTGCTATTCAGTATATGCCTGTATCATTATTAAAAGATTCAGGATAACCTTTTCATAAGTCACCAACTTATTTAGTTTATCTGTTTATTTATAGAATATTGTTCAGTTACTGGTTATGTTACAGAATTTAAAAATAAATTAGAAATTGCTCCTCCTCTTCTTCTTCAATTGCTGACAACTGACACTGGTGATAGCGTTGTGTGCCAAATAAAACCCCAAAGCAGAAACATTGGATTTGGGAACTAATGTGGTATGATCCAAGAGTTGCTAAGCAGTGTAACTGTAGTGAACTGCATTACCATGTCCCTGTTCTGCCAACATGGCATATGCACACAAGTAGTGGCTCGTAATCAAAGTCTGACTCCTGCTGGATTTCCACCGCCCACCTTGCCCAGTTCCAGGGTTTGACACAAATTGTTGTGAACATATTGCCACCCTAGCCAATACCATTCTAATCATTATAAAGTGAGAATTTTGTTTGAAGCCTATCCCTTTTTCTATGGCATAGTTCCACATGACTATTACTCATTGATGTATTAGGGAAGTCTTCATCATGGCTTATTGAGAAATAAGGTGAAAAGGCATAAAAGATTACCACCAAGGGTTTGAAAAATGCAGAAAATATGAAATAAAGTGTTGTTAGGTGACCACAACAGGCCAAGCAGCATCAGAGGAGCAGGAAGGCTGACATTTCAGGCCTAGACCCTTTTTCTGAAGACCCTTCATTTTCTGAAGAAGGATCTAGGCCTGAAACGTCAGCCTTCCTGCTCCTCTGATGCTGCTTGGC
>NW_025967755.1:0-2932 GCF_021869965.1 Rhincodon typus | reverse complement strand
GCCAAGCAGCATCAGAGGAGCAGGAAGGCTGACGTTTCAGGCCTAGATCCTTCTTCAGAAAATGAAGGGTCTTCAGAAAAAGGGTCTAGGCCTGAAATGTCAGCCTTCCTGCTCCTCTGATGCTGCTTGGCCTGTTGTGTTCACCTAGCTCTACACCTTGTTATCAAAGAACTGTGGATGCTGGAAATCACAAACACTAGCAGAAATTGCTGGAAAAACTCAGCAGATCCCACAGCATTTGTGGACAGAAAGCAAAGTTAACGTTTCAGGTCCAGTCGCCTTCTTCAGTACTGTTCACTACCAGTTAGGTGCTGCTGCTTGTGTCTTGTGTATGTGAACAGCAACAGAGATGGAAGATTGTCGTTGAGTGCAATATGATGGACTGGGTTTTCATATCCTGAGAAAAACAGGAATGAGTATGAGCTGAACAAAATCAAATCTGCAGAACAGCAATTTTGAATTTCTTTTTATACAACCATCTCATAGTCAGGAAGAGGGTCAAGTAAAAGTTGGGTTACAACCCCACATGTAAATCCATTGATGTTGGGGTAGCTTTTTACAGATTAGGAGAAATTTGTTTTTCTTACACCTCAGTAATTTTGTTGGATCAGGCAAGTTTTGTGAGACTTCAAAAAACATGAATTGTGGTTGAAATAACGCCAAAGAGGCCAGTATCCCATCACCAAGTCTCCCTCTATTTATAGATGGATGGTCCTTGACACTGATCCAGCTCCCTCAGAGCCAGCTCTCGGAGCGAACAGAATCGCTGATATTTCTGTTCTTATCTGTCGGCCAGGGCTCCCTGATTTGACCAGATTAACAGCTCCAGTCAGGGAATTCATATTCTATGACATCCACCTGACATACCTCGTTACAGTCACTATATCCCTCCTCTTCTGAGTCCGAGGACAAAGGCTGGTTCCTTTTTTTTGTAGCTCCTCCTAGGGCATTTTAGCACCAGGTTAGGTTCCTCCAACTCTGTCTCTGATACAGACAGCATATAATGCATAGTATCTCATGTCTTGTGCCCGGAGCGTCTCAGAAGAAATTCATTCTCTTCAGGTGGCAAAGGCGTTGAGGTGGCGACGTCTGCGGTGTCTATCTCAGATTCAGAGGTGTCTTCAACTTATGATGGTTAGGGAGAACTCACAAGTTCCAGAAGAGTTGGAAAGGCTATCGAGGAACAGGGCACATTTTGCTCCTGCACTATTTCTGAGTTTGCAGCTTTCATATGGTCCACATCCTTGTTCAGGGCCGTGTACCTACCCGAGCCTCATATGTCACTGGACCTGACCTTGTGTTGACCATGCCTCTTACCCATGCAGGGCCATTCCCGTGGTTCCAACACCAAACTTGGTTAGCATTGTGTAATTGTTAAGATGCATTACAGTACCCAACCATTTGCAGAAGTATTACTATGCATTCAAAACTGAAGAAATCAATGTGTGCAAATGCTCCTGTGGTGATCTTAAGTGATTTAAATGTCCACAGTTCTTTAAGGCTGAAATAAATGACCTCTTCATCCTTGACTTAAAATATAATTGACACCTTCTCTTGGACTGCTTTGATTGACAGGTCTTCTAAGGTGGCAAAAAGTGAAGCTGGCTATTTTTGTAGTTTCAATAACTTTGTTGTTTGCATTTGGGAAGATTTGATTTGGACAACTGGAATCATTATGAATGTTGGTTTGGTTTAAAATGTGACAGAACCACTTATCACAGCAAGGAGTTGTATGCATGTTTGACAGTTTTAAGTAGTTTTGAAAGGAATCGATCAGGTCATATGGAATACGGAGAGAGTTAGCCATTGGATACAAAATTGGCTGGAAGGTAGGAGGCAGAGGGATGTGGGAGAGGGTCACTTGTCAGACCGGAGGCCTGTGACCAGTGGTGTGCTGCAAGGACTGGTACTAGGTCCACTGCTTTTTGTCATTTGTATAAATGGTTTGGATACGAATATAGGAGGTATGGTTATAAATAGAGATAGCACAGTGTGGAGCTGGAGGAGCACAGCGGGCCAGGCAACATCAAAAGAGCAGGGAAAGTTGACATTTCGGTTCGGCACCCTTCTTCATTTTCTGAAGAAGGCTCCCGACCCAAAACGTCAGCTTTCCTGCTCCTCTGATGCTGCCTGGCCTGCTGTGCTCCTTCAGCTCCACACTGTGTTATTTCTGACTTCAGCATTGGCAGTTCTTATTATCTCCTAGCAGGGATGGTTAGCTAGTTTACAGATGATACCAAAATTGATGATGTAGTGGACAGCAAAGAAGGTTGCCTCAGAGTGCAATGGAACCTTGATCATTTGGGCTGAGAAGTGGCAAATGGAAGAGTTTGATGTAGATAAATATGAGATGCTGCATTTAGGAGAGACAAATCAGGGCAGGACTTACACACTTGATAGTAAGGCCCTGGGGAGTGTTGCTGAACAAAGAGACCTTGGAGTGCAGGTTCATTGTTCCTTGAAGGTGGAGTCACAGGTAGACAGGGTGGTGAAGAAGCATTTGGTTTGCTTGCTTTTATTGGCTAGTGTGTCAAGTATAGGAGTTGAGAGGCCATGTTGAAGCTGTAGAGGACATTGGTTAGGCCACCTTGGAATACTATGTTCAGCTCTAGCCTTCCTGCTAAAGGAAAGATATTGTGAAACTTGAAAGAGTTCAGAAAAGATTTACAAGGATGTTGCTAGAGTTGGACAGTTTGAGGTATAGGGAGAGACTGAATGGGCTGGAGCTATTTTCTCTGGAGCATCAGAGGTTGAGGGGTGACAGTATAGAGGTTTAAAAATCATGAGGGACATGGATAGGGTGAATCGTCAAGGTCTTTTACCCATGGTAGGACAGTCCAGAACTAGAGGGCATAAGTTTAAGGTGAGAGGGGAAAGATTTAAAAGGAGCCTAAGAGCAACTTTTTCATGCAGACGGTGGGGCATGTATGGA
>NW_025967754.1:0-25000 GCF_021869965.1 Rhincodon typus | reverse complement strand
GTATCAGCCTAGTGAACATCGTCTGGATTGCCTCCAATGTTAGCATAGCTTTCTTTAGACAAGGGGCCTAAAACTGTTCACAGCATTTCAGCTGTGATCTGACTAATGCCTTATATAGTTTTAGCAAAACCTGCCTACTTTTTTACTCTATTTCCTTTGAAATAAAGACCAACATTCCATTTGCCTTCCTTTGTCATCCTGGCTTTTGTAAATAATGCATGAGGACTCCAAAATCCTCCTACATATATCTCACAATAGACAGATTGGAATAGGAGCTTTACTTCCTCATTGCCTTTGTGCTTAGGATTTTACACATCTGTTCTTCCTCAGAGTGGGTGGTTTGGGATTTACTAGGTTGTCAATTATCACAGCTCTCTGTCTCTCATTCAAAAATTATGCTCTGTATTCTTGCAAATTGTGAGTTACATTTTGTTTCTATGACATGCAATAAACTCAAATACAAATAAGCATACCCATATTTATGAGTGTAACGACAGTTGCATGCAAGAATCATCACATAACTTGCAAGGCTTTCATAGGTAAGCATTTGAATGAGGAGACACATGCAGGTGTAAAGCAGATACATCAGTTCAGCCTTAAGGTGCTTCTGGTGAGCTGTTGATGTCCTTTAGCATTGCATGGAGCACAATGTCACTGGAGTTGACAAAGGTAATCAATACAATGCACTTATGGAAGGTGGTAGTGGGACTTCTCTTACCTTGGCTGAGCTGGTAAGTTCATTATACTTTCTGGCATAACTTGACTGTGAAGGAGGAGGTGTTGATGAATTGGCATCTGGGAGTTTTCAGCCATCTATCCAGAAAAAAAATTATCTTAGGACCCTGCAAATATCCAAGCCAAACAGTATTCCCACCCCCGCAAAAAGGGGAGATGTTGGCCTAGTGATTTCATTGCTAGAACAATAATCCAGAGAACCAAACAATATTCTGGAGGTCTGCGTTCGAATCCTGCCATGGCAGATGATGGTATTTGAACTCAATAGATATCTGATATTAAGAATCTAATAATGACCATGAAACTGTTGCTGACTGTCTGGAAAAAAAGACCCAGCTGGTTCACTAATGTCCTTTAGGGAAGGAAACTGCCATGCTTACATAGTCTGGCCTACATGCAACTCCAAATCCACAGCAATGTGGTGGACTCCCAACTGCCCTGTGGGCAATTAGGGATGGACATTAAGTGCTGTCTAGCCAGCGATGTCCTCATCCTGTTAATGAATAAAAAAATCAAAAAACTCCTGTAACCTCAAATATCCTGGGGCTCTTTGCTCTTCAAAAGATCTGGGGGCAATCGTAAACTAATGCAACATGGATGGAGGCTTGTGGGCTCATTGAGTCTACCAAATTTTTTGAAGACTAACCCAATCTGTCGCAACCCCTAATCTTCCCCATATCCCTGCAATTTTTCTCTTAACAGATATTTATCCAATTTCTTTTCAAAAACAACTAATGAATCTATGTCGACCACCCTCTTCCAAATTTTAACCATTCATTGTGTAAAAAGGTTTGCCCTCATTTCGTCACTGGTTCTTTTGTGAATCATCTTAAATTTGTGCAGCTAGTATTTGTTTGATTATTGTTCAGCAAACTTAGACTTTCTCTGAACAGAATACTGATGGAAAGTGCCCCTTGAGCAGGCCTGTAGATTTTGCAGTAGTGTAATATTTACCACTAATGACAGACAAGCTCCAAGCATCAGGAAAGTATAGTGAACACTCATCAGGCAAGAGAACACCTATTGTGCACTGTCCTATTTCTATTTGAACTGGCTTCACTAGAAATATTAGATTCCTAGGAGGTATTTTTCCTCCCTGTATATAGTTGAAAAGGAAAACAATTGACTCCGATTTTGTGTTGATAATGCCATGAGAACTGCTGAAGTTCATTGCCACTACCCCACAGAAATGGCGACAATTTTGGGAGTCCAAACATGTGAAGATTAACACAGAAGTCAGATATTACTGTCAATGATTCCTCACTCCTCCAAAGAGTGTGCTATTGAGGTCCCCCAGAATGCAATCCCCAAAATATTAGTGAATTGATGAAAGCTTCCAGTTTTACACCATTTGTGTTTCTGCAAAAACTCTTAACAAAGTTGCAAACTGTTTAGTGAAGTATAACTGGGTTTTTAACAGCCTACTCTCTAAGCTCGTAGTTATTGTTAAAAGCCCTCACTGCCCTATGAAAACTGGTATTCTTTTCATTTTTTTCATCATTGTGATAAAATTGCAAATCTCTAAATAACATTAAATACCTAATAACAATCTTTCAAACATTTGTTTGTGGTGTTTAACTTCTGTTTTATCCCTTAGTCCTAATCACTTATTTCGTTACCTGACAATTTAAATTATAAGTGAAGGAATTCAGTGTGTTTAACTTTCTGCTTTGGCATCTAAAATGTTTTTTTTCTCTCTAATCTTTCATGGAATGTGAATGTCACTGACAAGGCCAGCACTTGCTGCCCATTCCTCATTGCGCTTGAACTTAGTGGCTTGATAAACCATTGGAGAGGGAAGCTAAGAATCAAACACACATTGCTATGGACTGGAGTCACATGTAGGCCAAACCAGGTCAGAATGGTGGCTTTCTATCTATGTAGTACATAGGGTTTTCAATAATTGTCATGGTTGCAAGCTTACATTTCAGAATTTCACCAGCAGCTGCACAAAGCAGTAGCCTGGCCCTGGTTTCACATTCTTGTTAGGATGTTGGTAGCCTGATCTTCTTTTAAATGACTCCACTGCAGTCTGTGGTCATTTCAACAAGAACTTATTGCTTCACAACTTTATATTTAGACAGTTAGACATCTATTTGAGCTTAGAGTGTCCTGTCCATGAGATCTCTCTCCAGACTTTCTCTCAATCGTTCAGGTTCCCTTGACTTGACACCAGATTTTAAAGTGCCATTAAGAAGGGAACATCAGCATCAAAGATTGCCAGAACTTTGTGGAATGTTTTCTTCAAGGCCACCAGTGAACATTGCTGTTTCACTACTGATGACAAAATCTAGTTCCTTATTTCAAACTATCATTATAATTAGCAAAGACAGTTTAGATACAGTGTTCTATCCCTGTACACATAATATAACTTACACCCTCAGTCTTGTGGTTCACACTATCTAAAACTGTGATTGCCCTATTGTAATTTCTTACCTGATTTTCACACTCATGTTTCACACTCAATAACTCATCTAACTCAATTGAGTTATTATTATTATTATCGTTATTATTATTATCACTATTATTATTATTGTTATCATTACTACAATAGGCACTACTGTTTTATAAACACTTTGCGCAGTGAGGAATATATGATAGACTTATGCTGGAAATGTGCAATCCATAAATCACTGACCAACCACATAAATCTTTGTTTTCTTCTCTAATATCTTGCACAAAAGCACTGACTCATAAAGTCATGGACTTTAACAAGTAATGTAAAAATTGATCAAGCATCAATTGTAAATGTGCCACACATGCATATATCTTTGCCAAGCCTTTTATATGACTGTGACCGAAGTTCTTCAACTATATAGCATTCCAAATATGGCTTAGCAGCCATCAATCATAAGCCCATATACTCAATGACATTTCATCGGTATTTGCTTAACACAACAGATGTTTGGAAGTTACAATCATGCTGTCACTTTACATAACACAGCAATAATTGGTGCAAAGAAGAAGAGGCAATACTTTCAATTATAAGGAATGTAAGGTTTTAAGCTTGTTGCTTGGCATAACTTTGCAGCTAGCTGGAAGTTAAAAATATCAGTAGGATATGGGGCCATCCAGTCCCTGCTCTGCCATTCAGTTAGATAATTGCTGAAAAAGTACTGAGTATTTCTGCAGTGAAGTGGGCAACTATTGTGATTGTTGCTGTTAACCATCAGACATACAGTGTGTAATTGTATTGCAGAGGCATTATTTATTTAATGCCCAGAGTTTCCTCTACCTGAGTTTCAAGGGTTTTTCTGTTTTCATTGTTGCTTCTGCAACCAATTTTGTATGACCACATTCAGTCCCTCCTTGTGGCCATTCTTTCTTCTTCTCCTGGGCATCGATAAATGTTGATATTTAGATTATGAGTTGGCTCTGGTTGCAAGTACAAGTGATGGTACAGGATGTTCTGTGCTTCTGCTGCGTCCCATTGGTTACTGCATCCCCTTTTGTGAAAAGCAGGTAGAGAATTTAGAAAACATTAGTGCACAGCAAATATAAAATTGTTTTTGAAAGTAATGTATGAAAAGTTACCATTCTATGTGAGAGTGGAATAAGTGGTTCACATTAACCAAAATCAAAGCTAGTGTGTGTGATCCAAGTTAGGATTTTCTACAGATGCCCTCTCATGCTTAGTGACATCAGTTGCTGCTGGAATTGGATTCCACACCCTTTCCGTACCTCAGCGAAATACCCAGTATCTACTCAATGGGAGCATTCCCTTGTGGTGTCATATTTAGATGATATGATAAAGAAGACTACTCAGGCCATCAAAGGTTGTGCTAGCGCATTTAAAGAGCTTTCCAATTAGACCTATTGCCCAGTTGTTTCCTCATAGCCCTACAAATTGCATGTTTTCAATGACATGTCCAATTACCTTTGGAAGGTTACTACTAAATCCACTTTCATGTAGCATACAAAAGCATGTAATGTTTCAATGATTTCTGGTCCAGAACTGGATCATCAGTGTTGTATAAGGTGAGGATGATTCTGAAGGAATTGTGGTTAATATGTTGAGCTCCACCTAATTTGATGAGGTCATATAGTCTTTGGATGCAGATAGTTGAGTTATACATGAGTACTCAATGTGAACAAATGTATTCTCTAAAGCACTTGAGAGTCCTTGGGAATTATCCTCAGCAATTTAGTGTAAACTATACCTATTGCTATCATGCAACAAACTATCTTGTCAAGTAAAATAGGTGCCTCTACCTTTTTTAGATTTGCCAGTAGTCTATAACCTAACACTGATAATTAGACAGGTACTCAATTGGACTCATAGAGAATGGAGGGCTGGTGGCAGTGAACTGCCCAAGCCAGAATATGGCATGCTGGTGGCAGTAGTATCTGAAAATACAAGCAGAAATAAGCTCCATACATTGTTTAAATTTCCCTGACAATGCCTTTGACCCCTCTTCTTAGCAGTTGACTGAAGCTGAACCAGACTGTTCATGATTTTAGTGTCATACCTGATTCAAAGATTTTGACCACATAACCAGACAATCACTTAAGGTGCCTATTTCCACCTCCATAATATCCAACTCTGCCCTATTGCTGAAACCTTCATACATGCCTTTTGAACCTGACTTATTCCGAGGCACCCCTGATTGGTCACCCATATGGTGCCCTCCATAAATTTGAGGTCATCCAAAATCAGCTGTTTCTTTCACCATGACATATCCTCCTGTGTTTGCTGACCTAATCACTTACAGTTAAGAAACACTTTCATGATCAAATTTTCATCCTTGTTCCCAAATCCCTCCATGGCTTTGTCTTGCCCTATCTGTCTAATCCCACCAAGCCAAGAACCGTCCATGCTATCTGTACTCCTCTTGTGAATTCCTGATTTCCATTGCTTCATCATTAGTTACCTAGACTTCAGCTGCCTAGGCTTTAAGATCTTGAATTGAATAAGATCTCAAATTTCCTCCCTATACCTTTCTGCCTCTTTACTTGTCTTTCCTCCTTTAATTAAAGGCTGTTTAACATTTACTCCTTTAACCAAGCTTTTGGCCATTTACATTAACATTGTGTCACGTATTTCAGTGTCAAATTTTGTTTAATAATGTTCATGTTAATTACTTTGAGGTGTTTTAATTTATTAAAGATATAATACATATTGTGTGTTGCTATGCTCAGGAATAGATCATAGAATCCCTACACTGTGGAAACAGGCCCTTCAGCCCAACAAGTCCACACTGACCCTCCGAGAATCCCATCCAGACCCATCTCCCTATAAATCCACCTAATCTACACGACAGGCAATTTAGCATGGCCAATCCACCTAGTCTGCACATCTTTGGACTGTGGAAGTAAACCTGAGCACCTGAAGGAAACCCACGCAGACACGGGGAGAATGTGCAAACTCTACACAGACAGTCACCCAAGGGTGGAATCAAACTCAGGTCCCTGGTGCTGTGAGGCAGTAGTGTTAACCACTGTGCCACCATGCCACCCCATGCAGTAATCATGCAGTTTGGACCCAAATTGGGTTCGTAAACAGTCACTCAATACCAGAAAAGGTTTTATCATTTTATTTGCAGCCCATCAAGTAAGGAAAGCAGATGAGAGTTCAGAATTCTCACATGTGAGCTGCTTAAGTGTATTCAGATGTATGAATTTGCCCAGACAAAAGTACAGACAATCTTATAATTTGATTAGCAAATGATATTCACAAAGAGAAAGAAATGAATCTTAATTACTTGTAAATTGTAAACTACACCTGATTGAAGAAGCTTTTTTTCAGCAGCCAGTCAAGCAATGCACATAGTAATTATTCAGCCTGAATTCATGGCTGCATTTAGTCTAATTAAGACAGAACAGAACAATCAATGAAAGATCAGTTTATCTCACTCAACTTACCGTTGTTTGGAGATGAAGGCACAATTTCAGACTCCTGACATTAACTCAATGAAGTGAGTACTGGCAACAGTAATTGTCCTGAAACATAAATATAAGCTTCTCTGCATAGTTATTTTGTGTTTACACTGACCTGAGTATGAGCAGAGATAAGCAGTTCACCATGATCAACCTGTTCTACAATTTTCAACTTTCTATATGAAGGTGCATCTTAAATTTATGCTATAATTACCAGGCATGTTGCTCCTCAGTTTACAGATCAACCCTGGACTCTCCTGCTAAATTATCCTAACTTTGCCTAAAATCCATGGCATCCTCCCTGTATAAATGACTAGGGCAATAACAGCTAAACAAGTCAAGTCCACAAGTTGTACTTGACAGGAAACAGTGACTTTCGGGTGGAATCTTCCCAGTCCCACTCAGACCAGCCTGAAGGCAGATCTCAAGAGGAATTGTAGCAGTTAGGCCACTGGGTCAATGGTTGAACACACTCCCCATTGTCTCCCACCCCCATGGAAAGCTGATTGTCAAGGTAGCAATTACTCACCTGGTAGCAACAGTACCCAGTTTGCATAATTAAATGCCGAACGAAGGGCAGATTGAGAATACTGATGGGATCTTTCCATGGCAGTTGAACTAAGTCAGATCCCAGCAGAAGGTCTGAATGTAGCTTGTGGGTGTTGTGTTATGTCCCATGACCAGTATGGCAGAATTCTTTCAAGAAACATTCTCGTGATATAATCACTGTATAAGAGCATGTGACCTGAGGGAATAAAGCTCTCGTACTCCATCTTACCTTGGATCACTTGAAGCGTGACAGTCTACCGGAAGCATGCTGCTCCATTGTCAACTAATAGCTTAATATTAGCCCTGACACATAAGTGCCTGAGGAGTGTAATGTTTGTGCATAATAGTTGTGATAAATATCTATCAAATTCTTCAGTACGACAATATCCACACCCAGTTTCTTATATTACTGGATATAATATGGACATTGCTGCCATATATACACAGGTCTACAACATGTTGGAGGTAACCTCATGCCAGCGGCAATTAGTTGGGTTGCCATATGCTTCTATCAGCTCTTGCAACCGCACCCAACATCAAAGTACCTTCATCTTCAGCACAAAGTTAAAAAGGGATGCTGTCCTCTAGAAGAGGACAATAAAATACATAGAGTTTACAGCTCTTTGGTTGCCCTTGAGGCATAACAATTTAATCTGGGACCCCCATAGCTAGTTCATTGATTTCTAGAGCAATCAGCAATAAAGAATATTGCAGTTAATCTTTTAAGTTCTCATGTCCATGTGCCTCTTTCAAGTCAAGTTGTCATCAAGCTTTTCTTCTTGAGAGTCAGAAAGAGAGACAGTTCTCCATTCTGTTTCAGTTCCTGCAGTCAAAAATCCATCTCCTCTGATTTTTGTGTTCCAAAAATCTCTTTGAAATGCAAACATTGTATATATTCAGTCTGGAGGTGATATTTCAGCATCATATGAAGATTCCCATGATAGTGTAAATCAGATAGGAGATGAGAATTCTTTCACAACTCCCAGAGAGGAAGTTAACTGGTTTCATTACTTTAGAGGAAAATATCAATTTCAGCTCAGGCTGTCTTTTTTTCAAATCCACATTAGTTTCATGAAACCTGGCCATCTTGTGTAGCCAGGTGATCATTGTCGATATTTAAGTCAATGTTTTTGGTATTTTTTTCAAAACCATTCCCATCTATGAAAGTCCCAGGCATTAAATCGAACAATGGGATGCAAGGTCACATTTTGGATTCTAAGGTAAGATTGTACACATTGTAGTGGAAGAATTTAGATCAAGTAATACTCTTGATCTTTCTTGAATGAGTTCATTATATGAAATTCTGCCATCTCCCAGCCTCTGTGGTCACAGTCTATCCTATGCCAAGGTCTCAATCTACTACCAGGTCTGCTTTAAGTCTCCCGCAGCTCATCCTGGCCTTTATTTATTCACTTGTTCCTGATATCTGCTTGGTTCCTACTGAGGCTTCCCTCTACCCCTTTCTTGAGCTTATTTCCTGCCTGATGCACACACTTTCCCTCTTCGGTCCTCAAACTCTTCCATAATATTCACACCCTCCACCCAAAATATGAGTTAACCCACTTCTTATTGTAGTTAGCTGATTTCTGCCTTTCTTTTATAATTTCATGGGCTGTGGCTGTTGATGGCAAGGCCCATCCCTAATTAACCTTGAATTTAGTGGCTTACTGCGCTATTTCAGAGCTAACAGCCAATCACTTTGCTGTGGGTCCGAAGTCACAAGTAGGCCAGAAGAGCATATTTCCTTCC
This sequence comes from Rhincodon typus, assembly GCF_021869965.1. Taxonomy (NCBI): domain Eukaryota; kingdom Metazoa; phylum Chordata; class Chondrichthyes; order Orectolobiformes; family Rhincodontidae; genus Rhincodon; species Rhincodon typus. The sequence goes on along the minus strand of NW_025967754.1, from coordinate 16,090 downwards.
CTGTAAATATTAGTGAACCAGATAGGTTTTTTTTTAAACAACAGAAAAATTATGATTTTATGGTCACCATTACTGAGGCAAGTATCTCAATTCCAGATTTATGAATTGATTTTGAACTCTATCAGCTACTATATGTGATTTGAACCCACAAACCCAAAAGGATTAGTGGGCTTTCTACCCCAGAGATCTAACCACTCTGCTACTTTACCCTCTGGAATGACTTTGGTTAAAAATTACATTATTTAAAGTAAGTAAGACCAGCATATTTCCCAACTCTTTTTACGCATATGCTGTTTTAGGAATGTTCCTACTGTACACAGTTTCTCTTTGAGTTTTTCTGAGGAAGGATCACTGGACCCAAAATGTTAACTCTGATTTCTGGCAGACCTGCTGGGCTTTTCCAGAAATTTCTGTTTTTGTTTCTATTTGAGCTATATCTCTTGGAAGAATTAACCGATGAACTTGAGGAACTGATGATTCGTATGCTTGCAGGCATGAGGGTGGTAATCATGTGAGGAAGGAAAATGGCTTTCAAGTTATTAATTCTCAGATTGCTTTCTAGATGGGATTTGCTGACTAGCATCAGATATCTTCTTTACAAGAGTTAAAGTAAAAGCAAAACAAAACTCTACAAATAGAAAATATTGTGCATACACATCACATCTATAGACATCTGTTATTCGAAATGACAAAGAACATTTCAAATGGGACAAACTCCACAAATAGAAAATATTGTGCGTACTCATCACATCTATAGACATTTGTTAATCGAAAAGACAAAGAACATTTCAAATGGGACACTTTGCCAAAAAGGATTAAACCTGAACAGGAACTCAAACTGCAAACTTGCTTCTAGCTGTGAAAGATTCCATTTGTCTCCTGGCAGTTCCTCATTCCAGCCCACACTATTTCATGAGTACCTCATGTCACCAGTATAAATGCTTACTGTAACCAGTGGAAGACTCATATACACATTGTGGCTGTTCCCAATATACTGAGCAAATCCATTACAAATTTCCCTGCCTGTTGTTTTGCTTCTTGCAATTTTACTCCACCTTACCTTATTCCAGCAATTGACAGTTCTGTCCCTGGCTATAGCTATCAGCAATCAGACAAAAGCAGACTCTCTCTTCCTGACTGAGTGTAAACTTCACATCAGCTGCTATTTGGGACTCTGTCAGCAACAGATTATCTGAAAGATTAAGACCTAGCTATTGGAAAGCGTTAAAGACTTTGCGAACCAAATCCAGCGCTAAGCTTATGTTCTACTGGGCAATAGTGCTGCCTTTCTTTATGCATCAGAGATATGGAAATATATAGCAAGCATCCCAAATCCCTTTCACCCGAGATGCATCCGTAAAATCTGTAAAATCCTATGGCAGGATAAGGCACTCCAATATCAGTATCTTCTCTCAATTTCACTTTCCAGCATCAAGGCACTGGTTGCTGGTGAAGTAAGAGTGACAGTCCTTGACCTCAAGGCTCCATTCAACTTAGTGTGGCATCAAGGAGGCTTAGCAAAACTGAAATCACTGGGTATCAACTCTCTGCTGGTTAGAGTCATACCTGGCACTTAGGAAGATGGTTGTGATTGTTAGAGGTCAGTCATCTCACCTCCAGGACATCTCTGCAGGAATTCCTCAGGGTAATGTCCTCAGCCCAACCATCTTCAGCTGCTTCATCAATGACCTTCCTGCCAGCATAAGGCCAGAAGTGGGGATGTTCACCAATGATTGCAGAATGTTCAGCATGATGCACAACTCCTCAGATACTGAAGCAGTCCAGGGCAGAGCAATAGACGTTATTTACTTGGACCTTAGTAAAGCCTTCAACAAGGTTCTGAATGATGGGCTAATTAGTAAAGTTAGGTCACATGGGATTCAGGATGAGCTTGGCAATTGGATACATAATTGGCTTAATGGCAGGAGACAGAAAATGGTGATGGAGGGTTTCTTTTCGGACTGGAGGCCTTTCACCAGTGGTGTTCCACAGAGAACAGTTCTGGTCCTCTTTTGTTTGTCATTTACATAAATGATTTTCATTAGAATATAGAAGGCATGGTTAGTAAGTTTGCTGATGACACCAAAATTGGTGGCATAGCAGACAGTGGAAGAAGGCTTTCTAAAATTACAAAGGGATCTTGATGAAATGGGTCAATGAAAAATGGTGGATGGAGTTCAATCTGGATAAATGTGAGGTATTACATTTTGGTACAACAAACAAGGGTAGGGCTTATACAAGTAAGGATAGGGCCTTGGGTAGTGTTGTAGAACAGAGGGACCTAGGGGTTCAGGTACAGAATTCTTTGAAGTTTGCATCACATATAGACAGGGTGGTTTAAAAGGCATTTAGCACGCTTGCCTTCATTGTTCAGTCCTTTGAGTATAGGAGTTGGGAAGTTATGTCGAGGTTGTACAGGACATTGGTGAGGTCTCTGTTGAAATACTGTGTCCCATTCTGGTCGCCCAATTACAGGAAGGATATTATTAAGCTGGAGATGGCTTAGAAGAGATTTAACAGGATGTTGCCAGGTATGGAAGTTTTGAGTTATAAAAAAAGGGTGGATAGGCTCGGTCTTTTTCCACTGGAGCAGAGGAGATTGAGAAGCAACTTTTTGGAAGTCAAGAAAATAATGAGGGGTATAGATAGAGTTAATGGTAGTTGTCTTTTCCCTAGGATGGGGCATTTCAAGGCTAGGGTGCACATTTCAAAGGTGAGAGGAGAGAGATTTTAAAAAGATATGAGGAGCAATTTTTTTACACAGAGGGTGGTTCATGTGTGGAATGAACTTCATGAGGAAGCGATGGATGTGGGTACAATTACAATGTTTAAAAGACATTCATATAAGTACATCAATAGAAAAGTTTTAGAGGGATGTGGGCCAGGAGCAGGTAGGTGGGACTAGTTTAGTTTTGGATTATGGTGGACATGGATTGGTTTACTGAAGAGTCTGTTTCCATGCTGTATGACTCTATGACTCTATGTTCAAAAGCAATAAAATCTGGAAAATATCCACGCTTAGGCTGACAAATGGCAAGTAACATTCATGCCACACAAATGTCAGGCAATGACCATCATCAATAAGACACAATCCAACCACCAATCATTAATATTCAATGATGTTACTACCATTAAACCTCTACTACCAACATCCTTGGTGTTGCCATTGATCAGAAACTAAACTGGACTCACCACTTAAACACAGTGGCTACAAGAGCAGATCAGAGACTAGGAACTGCAGTGAGTAATTCACCTCCTGTCTCCCCAAAGCCTGTCCACAATCTACAAGGCATAAGTCAGGAGTGTGATGGAATTGCCTGGATGGATGCGGCTCCAACAACATTCAAGAAGCTTGACACCATCCAGGACAAAGCAGCCCGCTTGACCTGCACCACATCCACAAACGTGCACTTCCTCTACTACTGACATGCAGGAGCAGCAAGAGCAACTATAAGATGTACTGCAGATATTCACCAAAGATCCTTAGACAGTACCTTCTAAACCCACAACCAATTTCCCCCTACCTGCCATGGTCCAGGAATATATCATGAAGCGTACAGGGCAGTTCCAGACTGACAATATTTCTCTGAATGCACAATAGCCCTTTAAAGACAGCAACAGTCAGAAATACCAGTCTATTCTCGGATATCTCAGCAGTGGCCACTTCCTCCAGGTTCACTGAGTGAGAGAATCTGTCTAGCATCAAACAGAAGGGGCACCACAGAGCAGGGTGGGTAGTTAATGAGGCAAGTTTGGAATGATAGCAGGAGATCTCTCCCTTAGAGCTCAAGGAGAAAAAACCTATATGAAATTCAATGAAAAGTAACACTTCGCCAAAAAGTGGAGTTGTACGCCAAGGTTCCTTTGTTCCTCAGTACGCCATATGGACCTACCATTCATTGTGAATATCCTTTCTTTATTATACTTCCCAAAATCACCTCACGTTTGTCAGGATTAAATTCCATCCGCCATTGCTCTGCCCAATTTAACAGCTGATCACTATCAGACTGTAGTCTGAGACCATCCTCCTAACTATCAACAATATCACCAATTTTGTGTCATCTGAAATCTTACTAATTATACCTTCTGCATTCACATCCAAGTTGTTAATGTACATAACAAACAATAAGGGTCCCAGCACTTATCGCTGTGGTACACCACTGACCACAAACTTCCAATCAGAAAAACATCCCTCCACCGTTACCTTTTGACTCCTATTTGTAAGCCAATTTTGGATCCAGTTTGCCAATTTGCCTTGGATCCCAAGGGCTCTTATCTTTTGTATCAGCCTTCCTTGTAGGATCTTGTCAATGGTCTTACCAAAGTTCACGTAAATCACATCAACCGTTCTACCTCATCAATATATTTGATTACCTTTTCAAAAAACTTAATAAAGTTTGTCAAGAAAGATTTCCAACTAACAAATTTGTGCTGACTATCCCTGATCAATCATTGCCTTTCCAAGTTTTACAGTCATAGAGTTACAGAGATATACAGCACAGAAACAGATGCTTTGGTCCAACTTCACCATGCCGACCAGATATCCTGTATAAATCTAGTCCCATTTGCCAACATTTGGCCCATATTCTTCCGAACCCTTCCTATTCATATAACCAACCAGATACCTGTTAAATATTATAATCATACCAGCCTCCACCACATCTTCTGGCAGCTCATTTCATACATGCACCATCCTCTGCATGAAATTCTGTCTCACAGAACTTTTTTGAATAATTTCCCTACCAATGATGTCAGACAAATTAGTCTGTAATTACCTAGCCTATCCCTGTTGCACTTATTGAACAAAGGAACTACGTTAGCCATCCTCTAGTCATCTGGAACATCATCTGTGGCAGTAAAGTATTAAATATCTCCACCATGGCCCCAGAAATCTGCTCCCTGGCCTCCCATAGCAACCTGTGATCAGACCCTGGGGATTTATGTACTTTTATGCCTGCTAAAATGTCTAATACCTCTCCTTTATTATTCATAACATGTTATAGAACCTCACCATCCCTGATATCCCTAGCTACAATGTCTTTCTCCTTTGTGAATACAGATGAGAAATATCCATTTAAGACCTCACCCGCATCCTCTGACTCCACACAAAGGTTGCCCCCTTTGGCCTCTAATAGGTTCCACTCTTTCCCTGGTAATCCTGTTACTCTTAATATACTATAAAAAGTCTTTGGGGTCTTCCTTTATTCTCTCTTCCAAAGATATTTCATGGCCCTCCTTTGCCCTCCTGATTTCTTTTTTAAGCATCCCCTCTACCCAGCCACACTGTCTATACTCCTGAATGGCCTCCCCTGTTTATAATGCACTGTACCTGACTTGCGCTTCCTTCTTTTTCTTTATCAAATTCACAATACCCCTTGACATCCATGGTTCCCTGGATTTGCAGCCTTTACACCTTATCTTAGAGGAACGTACTGGCCTTGAATTCTCCCTACACTACTTTTAAAAGTTTCCCACTTTCCAATAAACAACATGTTTTGATAAGTGCAATACTTTGAAGACAAATGTAAAGTTGAAAGGATGTATCATGGATTCATTTGAAGTACTCATTATCAATGCTCCTTCTGCTATTGGATATTACTCTGATCACCTCACCACTAACAAAGACAACAAAACTTATTGGATCTGGCAGTATTGCTCAACAGGAATGTTTCAAGTAATTAAAAATGTACTAAGCAGTTCAGCAACTTTATACCCTGAGGGAGAGCTGCATGTGAATTTCTGTTTCTCAGTGTGACATTGGTGGTACCTTGTCAGGAGAAGATTATTGGCATCCAGGAGATTACACTTCACGAGCAAGAACAATAATGGAGGAAACGTTTGCACAGAGGAAAAAGAAATGAGTTTAGAAAAAAAACTTGGACATAAGTTGCAGGTGTTATCATTGCAACATTAATTGTCTCAATTATCATTATTCTTACCTCTGAAACTTAGGAATTCAAATATAATTGAATACATTTGACTTTTTTTCAGTCCCTCCCCCAACTCTCTATACTTTTGGAGGGCCTCTCCTGTTTTTAATGCACTGTACCTGACATATGCTTCCTTTTTCTTTATCAAATTCACAATATCCCTTGACATCCAGGATTCCCTGGTCTAGGCTGTCATTTCACTGCAGTGCAGTGGGATCCCCAATTTTGGAAGTGCCATCTTTTGAATATGTCTTTAAGTATAATCTCCAGCAACAGCAGCATCTAGCAATTATATTGTGCTCTTCAACAAAGGGAAAACATCCCATCCCCTTAACTAAGGCATATTCAGACAAAACTGGATACAAGGTCATAGAAGGAGATCGCAGGATAAAACATATGCAGTGATATGGAGCAAACTGGCATACATGGAATTAGCTCAAAAATCGGCCGTGATCTCAGTAACTTTCAGAACAGGCTGCACAGGCTAAATGAACTACTCCTGTTCCTAACTAATCTGATCAAAGAGGTGGGTTTTAAGAAGAGGAAAGAGGAGAAGGTATTACTTTAGAATTCCAGAATATGGTGCTGAGATGAAGGAAGGCATGTCTGACATCACTGGAGTATAAGAGGAATACACAAAAACGTCAGACTCAGAGGAACAGATCTGTTTGAGAGAGAGAATGATGGCTATATGGTTGAAGGAGTTTGAGAGGTGAACAGAAACCAATGTAGGTTAGATAAGGGAGGAACGTTTTTGAATAGCTGAAGTTTGCAGGGAGTAGAAAATTGGCCACTGACCAAGACGGCATTGGAGAAATCAAGATTGGAAGTGGAAATACATGGACAGTGTTTCGGCTGTAGAGGTGCTACAGCAATGCTGAAGGGAGCAATGCATCAGAGGTGTACATCAGGTGAACATTATGACAGAGCAGATATAGAATTGGTAGCTCAGGTCATAACAGAAGAATTTGTTAAGATTAAAACCAATCTAGTTTAGCATGAGGCAACAGTAAGCTTGGGAAAGACTAGAATAAGGAAAATGCAAAATTATACAAAGGGAATACTGTCTGGTGTCATGACACACTGGAGTAGTGCAGTGGAAATCAAGCTCAACTATTCCCAAAGTTGTCACAAATGTGAAAATTTGATTAAACTGCCATTTTGCCACAATTCTATCTAACTATCTTGAATTCAGGTTAAAAGAATTTGCAGACCAGGTTTTTCCATTAACAGGGAAATAACTATTTATTGCAATCAAACTGTTATTTTAACTGGAAAAAATCAAAATGCATAGTTTAAACATAAATATTAATGTTCGTACTGTTAAGCTTTTCACCTCATGATGGAAACCAGTAGGGCAGGTAAAGCTACACTGTTAGCTTAATGATCGTCCAATTATTCCACTGAGATGGGCCATCGACGCCTGAAGTATCTACTTTGGTCATACGAGTGAAATCGGAAGTTGTTGAATTACTTCAGTGCAGTGGTTAATGTCCATACATCTGGATCAGAAGGACCCACCTTCCCTTGACATATGTCTTAACATCCAAACAGGTTAATTAATAATATTCACAATTCTGAGATTCTAAGTCAGAGGGAGAACAGGACTCCAGGCTGAGTTGGCAGCCTGCCTCAGGCCTGACATTCTCTGTCTCAAGTTGCTGGCCAGAAAGAAGCTTGCACTTTGACTGCAAGAAGGAACACCACAGGGGCCAGCTCACCAAGGAAGCTATTATTGGAATAAAAACTAAGTGCTGGTGAAACCCAACAGGTCTGTCAGCATCTGTGAAGAGAGAAACAGAGTTAATGTTTCACGTCCAATATGACACTTCCTCAAAGATGATGAAATGCCTGGCTCCACACCGTGTAAGGGACACAAGTAAAAAGTGAAAGGGAATAAATCAAATAATATCTCACTGTCTCAAGCTTCAAAGAGGAAAAGCAAACTTAATTTAAGTTCAGTCCTATTTCCCCACTTTGTCCAAGACAGCAGGAGTGGAAAAGGTAGCCAATCAAAGAACGATGAGCATTGGTAATAAGACTCAAGTTGTTGCTGGAACACTGTTTGGTGTCCTTGTGAGGAACAGAACGCTGTGAGAAGGAGGTTGCATGCTGAAAAATGGCAGTGGAAGAGGGAAATGTATCTGGATAAATTACACTCATAAATTATGCTCATATGGAGAGGCAATGGCCTAGTGGTATTATCGCTGGATTGTTAATCTAGAGACCCAGGTAATGTTCTGGGGACCTGGGTTTAAATCCCACCACAATGGATGGTAGTATTTGAATTCAATAAATATCTGGAATTAAGAGTCTAATGATGACCATGAATCCATTGTTGATTGTCAGAAAACTCATCTAGTTCACAATGTCATTGAGGGAAGGAAACTGCCATCCTTACCTGGTCTGGCCTACATGTGACTCCAGATCCATAGCAATGTGGTAGACTCTTAACTGCCTGGATCGGCAATAAATGCTGGCCTAACCAGCGATGCCCTTATCCCGTGAATGAATAAAAAAAGGGTTCAGTGCTGGATAAAAAAGATGCATTACCAGGATGGTGAGAGGAAGACAGAGAGAGAGAAAAAACATAAGGAAGTGATCAAAAGCATGACACGATGAAGAGGTTTTGAGAACCGAAGAAGAACAGGGAGAGAAAATTGAGAGAAAGAATGGAAATAGAAAAGAGAGAAAATAACTGCATTGTAAAGCAGGAAAAGAAAGACTAAGAAGCCTGACCACTGTTATTCATGGTCAAGGAAATTTCTGGCAGCCAAGCCAGTCACATCACTAACGATTATGACCTTGTGACTTGCAGGTACAAAGGGTTGGGACTAATGGTGTAAGAAATCAGAGCAGAGAAGATGAAGTAACTATTCGGCCCTTTGAGTCCACTGTACCATTCTCGATTATGAATGATCTTTTGTACTGAATTATGTAAAATGTTAGAAAGCTTTAGCAGTACAATATTCAGCAGAGTGCAGTATATTATAGTTAGCTGTGCCTTGAGATAGTAATTTTAAAATGAAAAACAGTCACAGTGAAAAAGGTTTTCTAAGATTGCAAAGGGATCTTGATCAAATGGGTCAATGGGCTGAAAAATGGCAGATGGAGTTCAATCTGGATAAATCCAAGATTTTGCATTTTGGTACAACAAATAAGGGTAGGGCTTATACAATTAAGGGTAGAGTCCTGGGTAGTATTGAAGGGGAACAGAGGGACCTTGGGGTTCGGGTACATAATTCTTTGAAGTTAACATCACATATAGACAGGGTGGTTAAAAAGGCGTTTGGCATGCTTGCTTTCATTGCTCACTCCTTTGAGTATAGGAGTTGAGAAGTCATGTTGAGGTTGTACAGGACATTGGTGAGGTCTCAACTGGAATACAGTGCCTAGTTCTGGTCACCTAGTTATAGGAAGGTTATTATTAAGCTGGACAGGATTCAAAAGAGATTTACCAGGATGTTGCCAGGTATGGAAGTTTTGAGTTATAAAGAAAGGCTGAATAGGCTGGGATAATAAGGTGTAGAGCTGGATGAACACAGCAGCCTCGGCAGCATCAGAGGAGCAGGAAAGCTGACGTTTCGGGTCTGGACCGTTCTTCAGAAATCAGTTCCTACTATCACTGGATAGGCTGGGTCATTTTTCACTGGAGCATAAGAGGTTGAGAGATGACCTTATAGAGGTTTATAAAATAATGAAGGGTACAGATAGAGTTAACAGTAGCTGTCCTCTACCTAGGATGGGGGATTTTAAGACGAGGGGCACATTTTTAAGGTGAAAGGAGAGAGATTAAAGATAAAAGACATGAGAGGTAAATCTTCTCCACAGAGGGTGGTTCACATGTGGAATGAGCATTCTGCGGAAGTAATGGATGTGGCTACAATTACAACATTCAAAAGACATTCGGATAAGTGCATGAATAGGGAAGGTTTGGAGGGATATGGGCCAGGAGCAGGCAGATGGGATTAGTTTAGTTTGGGATTCTATTTGGCATGGACTGGTTGGAATGAAGGGTCTGTTTCCGAGCTGTACGACTCTATGATCTTTGAGATTAATATATTTTGTGCATGAAAAGATTTTGCAGAATTTGTTCAGTCTCATTCCTGTGTGACCATGTTCAGTAAGTCTTCAGCAGTGAGTATGACTGTGTGTTTGTGTTATTGCTGTTAATCAGTCAGCACTAAACATGTAAGTTCTCTGACTTTACTGGTGCCACTATGATGTAGCCTAAACCTGTTAACTATTATCAGTATGGGCTTCCTGATAAGCAGGATAGATTCAGATTGTCCTTATCAGAAATCTAATTGTTGAGCATGAGATAACTGCGAAGTTTCCTGGGGGTCAATAATAAACTGGACATCTCTGAATCAACTGTATATTGAACAATGGCAACCAAAGTATTCAAAAGTCTGATGCAAAAAAAAACTGAGGAATTTCCACCATCCTTTGTCACTCACTCCTGGTCTTGACATGTAACGATTGGATTTTTTTTGGTTGAAATGATAAACCGTCTGCTCTCTAAGATGGAGGTCAGCGTTTCCATGAATACAATCAAAGGAAAACCAAGAGATCTGTCCAATAAGATAGGCATGCTTATTTTTCAATCAATAGTATAATAAAAGAAGACAAATTTTCTGACATATTATTTCATTGCTTTTTTGGGGAGTTTGCTATGCATAAATTGGTTGTTGTGTTTTCTACATAGCAACAGTGACTGCAATTGCAAAGTATTTCATTGACTGTGAGGAGCTTTGGGACATCTTGAGGTCATCAAGGGTGAGAAATAAGTTTTTTTTAAATGGAAGAAAGGTTGTCTGATCCATATTCAGTTATCAATCTTGATTGCCTTGTTCAAGGACCTTTGCTGCTTTTTCATCTCTGCTGTTTCTTTTTTGCAGCTGTTTTAGACAAATGAGGATAGTAAAATTCATTACAAAGCAACAGCACCACTGCACTGTTTGGCTGAGTAGTGCTCCACTGAATAGCTGTTATAACTGGCATGCACAAATGCTTGGGTCATTCTACCTGTATTCTTCATAAATGTCAGTGTGCAATCGACAAGATATATTCCAGGTGACGTTAAGAAGTGACAGAGTTTATTGGACATGCTCTGACAAACTATAGAGCTGATTGTCTTTCCATAAAACCCAGCTGTTTCCTTAGCCAAGCTCTCCAGTAGAGTTACGATACTGCCATCTACCTGAGAATGAAAAATAGGTTCCTGGTATATCATAGCATAAACCCCAAATGTTTTGCTGTAGCTGCTGAGGTAGTTGCTGATATTAAAGATGGCCACTGAAGTCACTCAGCATCAGTACAGTTTTTGAGTATGTACCGAGTGATTACAAGACAATTCCAAAGCATCTAGGAGGAAGATTTTCAGTATTGAACTGTACATGTGCAATTGACATCATCAGCCATAATCGACAAATGTGTAGTGAAAACATTTGCACGTACACAGTTTGGAATCAGAGAGAAGAGGACAAGAGGGCTACGGCAAGGAGAGGAGGGGGAATGATGGAGGATCTCAGTGTCTTGAGAAATGATTAATGATCTTAGTATCTAGGGGAGAGATGGAGGCACACTGGAGCCTGGAACCTGCGGGGCAGGGGGAATGGATTAGGCATGGTCTGGAGAACTGGCCTCCTTTCTGGCCAGGAGACATGTCCCTACTTAACCCAAGTCCCAGCATTGCCAATAATAAGGGCTTTAATCATGGGCATAACATTCTGTTCTATCTCTCCTGCAACCCCACATCCTGCATTATTTGCTATCACTAGAGTATATTTAAATTGGAATATTTATGACCAAGATTAATGATATATTCTTACTATTATTTGGGAAATTGAGTCCTAAAGTGGATAGAGTCATCAATACCTTTAAACATGGTTTATATTTCTATATTGTATATTGAGAAGGGGAGACACAACTTTAGTTTCATTCTGAGTTCTGTGAGGGTTGCCATGTTGTCTGTGCAGTTGTTTGAAGCATTTTGACAACAACTCTTGAAATAATGAGTTCAGTGAATTATGAGATACAGATAGAAGAGGAAAAAGGGTTGTTGCATAGCAACTGTGTTCTGTGACACAAGGAGACAGGCACAAAACAAATTTCCTTTCAGCGCAAAACAGATATTCAGAGAAAACAGGTTTATAGGATTTACAATGCAGCTTAGCAGCATCCATAACAGCCAGGGTAGAAGTTCTGAATGACTTAGAAGTTGAAAAGAGAAAAAGCTCCAGTAACAAAAGGCATGAAGGTGTCAGAGTGGAAGGCATCTTAGAATGCTTTTAGAAGGTGTCAGTTTAAGTTACAAATGTTAAGGACTGATTGAGCTTTGTTAGCAGTTTGCTTGATGATCTCTTGAAGAGACATTAACTAAGGAGGATAGCAAAAAGAGGAAATGCAACGATTTGCCTGAAAGAACACAAGTAAAGCTTTTCCCTCTGAGAAAGAAACATTAACATGCTAAGGCGCAGCTTTTAACTAAGGTTTGACTATCCACAAGGTTGTTGTGAAGGCAAAATGATTGAGTCTTTATTTCTGATATCTTTAATCAGACAGTTTCACATAGTTTTTATAGAGGGAAAAATAGTTACTTCTTGTAAGCCTTTCTTTTCCAATACGCTTTGATAATCTTTTCTTTGACATATATTTGCAGCTTCTTGTGCACATATTCAATGATTGATCATCATGATTAAAATTATGCGAAAAGAATTAAATATTAACAACCAATGATGCCAGGTTTCACTTCAGGGTCTGACTTGTCCAGTACTATGGAGATCATATCAAAGCGGGACTATTATTGGAGTAGAAATTTTGTTGAAGAGGGATCTGTGATCCTTTAGAAATGTGCATGTGGAGGTGAGACTTTTAAAATGGCTTTGACTGATGCTAAAACTTTTCTGGGAAACAAAAATGTAACAGTGGATTATTGGAAATTTACCTAAGGCTAAACTGAGAGAGTTAATAGATGAATTGCAATAAAAACAGAAGGATGAGATGCTTCCCTTGATTATTCAGCATTTAGAATTGGGAAGAGGAAATGTGAAATTGATATACCATCCGTAAAATTAATTCAAGTACAGTTGGAAAGGAAAAAGAAAGATTTAGAAGAAAATGACAACAATTGAGACTCGGAAAAGATGGGAAACAAAATCAAGAGATATGGAAAGAGAGTTGAAAATAAGGAAGCTTGAATTTGCAGGAAAGGAGATTGAGAAAGAAAGTAAAATGGAATTTAAAAAGCTTGAACTCCAAAGAGCAAGGGAAATCAGACGTCATAATTTGGCTGGATGAAATATTACAGCAAAAGAAGACAGAAGAGATAACAGCTTGAAGGGAATGATTCTGGTTCTAATGAGGAACTTGATTTAACCAGTTTTTATGTTTATTGCTAAATTTACAGACGATGGAGTGGAATGATATTTCACATCGTTTGAAAAGATACCTGTGAAGTTGAAGTGGACAAAAATGTTTGGACTGCTTAGAGAATCCTGATAGGCACAGCTATGAACATGTACACCAGTTTGTCAGAAGAATAATCTACGGATGATGAAAATGTTAAAAGAGCAATATTTAATACCTCACTCTATCGCAAGCCCACAGATAATCTCACGAAGCTGCACTTCTCTAGCTACCACCCTAAACATGTTAAAGAAACCATTCACCACAGAATCTGCTCAGATGAAGAGACCTAAATATTTTGAAAGACATCCTCATAAGAATGGGATATGATGCTCAACTCATCGATCACCAGTTCTGACGTGCCACAGCAAAAAAACGCAACAACCTCCTCGGAAGACAGGATACAACCGATAGAGTACTCTTCATCATCCAATAATTCCCCAGAGCAGAGAAACTACACCTTGTTCTTTGCAGCCTTCAACATGTCATTGATGATGACGAGCATCTTGCTAAGATCATCCCTACACCTCCACTTCTCACCTTCAAACAACCATCAAACTTTAAACAGACCATCGTTCGCAGCAAACTACCCAGCCTTCAGGACAACACCAGCCACAACACTACACACTCCCACGGCAACCGCTACAAGACGTGCCAGGTCATCAACATGGACACTACCATCACACATGGGAACATCACCCACCATGTACACCCAGATACTTATGTGACCCGGCCAATGTTGTCTACCTCAGACGCTGCAGGCAAGGATGCTCCGATGCATGGTACATTGGCGAGACCATGCAGACGCTACGAGAATGGACACCGTGCAACAATCACCAGACAGGAATGTTCCCTTCCAGTCAGGGAACACTTCAATGGTCAAGGACATTCAGCCTCTGATCTTCAGGTAAGCGTCCTCCAAGGCAGGCTTCGAGATACACAACAACGCAGAATCACCGAGCGGAAACTCATAGCCAAGTTCCGTACCCATGAAGACGGCCTCAACCATGATCTCGGGTTCATTTCGTGCTACATGAGACCACACCACACTGTTCTGTACCTGTAAAATCTTCCTTACTGTCTTATTTTGACACCATCACCTTGATAGCTTGTTATGATCTCTCTACCTCAATTAATTCATACAGTTTTGGATTACTTGTTACTTTGGTTAGACCCTTGGCATGCGACTCTCATACCTATCATGTTATTCCAGTCATTTGGTTGTCTCCAGCATCACCTTATTTTTAATTTTTTGTAATTATCTTTCTGCCTCATTTAGTTGGATTATAGCTCATCCATTCATTTGTTATTCGGCCTCTTGATACTCCACTCACATCATTTGTATGATCTTTGGATCTCTCTGCCCACTGATCTCTCTGCCTATAAATTCTGTACCTGTGTACTTCTCTCTCACTTCACCTGACAAAGGGGTTACACTCTTTAAGCTTGTGATTTCAAATAAACCTGTTGGACTATAACCTGGTGTTGTGTGACTTCTGACCTTGTCCACCCCAGTCCAACACCAGCACCTCCACATTACCGCAAGCAAGTTGTCCCTGAAGTTTACCAATTAGAACTTAGTTGAGAAACTTAATCAAATATTTGTACAATTTTCAAGAGGAATATAGATATATATAGATTACAGGAGCAGGGGTAGGCCTTTGAGCTTGCTCCACCATTCAATATGATCATGGCTGGTTATCAAGCTCAATACCCTAATGCCCTCTCCTCCATAAACTTTGATCCCTTTAGCCACAAGAGCTATATCTACCTCCTTCTTGAAACACATGACATTTTGGCCTCAACCACTTTCTGTTGTAGTGAATTCCAAAGGCTCACCACTCTCTGAGTGAAGAAATTCCTCCACATCTCAGTCCTAAAAGGTCCCTTATCCCAAACTATGACCCTTGGTTCTGGACTCCCCCAACATCGAAAATGTTCTTCCTGTGTCTAACCTGTCCAGTCATGCTGGAATTTTATAGGTTTCTATGAGAGATCCCCCCCTCATTCTTCTGAACTCCAATGAATAAAATCCTAACTGACTCAAGCTGTGAGATCAGTGATTTCAGTCACTGAAGCTAGAGAAGCATTTTGAGAAATGCGAGGGAAATTGTGATTATGGAAGAATTTTGAAGTAGCATTCTGCTAACGCTTAAAGACTTATTTAGATGTGTGTCAGGTATCAAAAGATTGGAGAAATTACTGCTCTGGCAAATTCCAATGGTATCAAATGTAAACAGTTACAGCCAGGGAAATAATCACACAGTAATCAACAAGCAAGTTGGAGAAATAGAAAACCTTATTATTAGTTTCAGAGAACCAATAGAAAAATAATCAAAAAGAAAAGCTAGAAACTAACAGTGATTAAAAAAATGTATGCTTCAATTGTAATAAATTCTGGACACAATAATGTTAATTGCTGGAAGTTAAATGGGGAGACCAATTGCAGTCATAGGAATGCCTAAGGAATCCTCAGAAAAGGTATATCAAGAAAAGAAAACTATAGCATTATTGCAAATGGACAGGTACCTCAGAGCGTACAGGAATGGGAGATAGCCCAGGACAGTCAGAAAAATCAACCTTGATTATTGATAAAGGGAATCAGACCACTGAAGGTTTTGAATATTTTATTTTAAAGGAAAAAGTATTTCCTTCTTCTTCAATCAAGAACGGAAACTAATGCAGATGTTTAGAGACACTGAAGCAAGTCAGGTGTTGATTCTGGCTGATGCTACAATTTGTCTTCCAGA